>NC_044981.1:49590086-49890086 GCF_008728515.1 Papio anubis
GAACCGAGATCGCACCACTGCACTCCAGCCTGGGCGACAGAGCAAGACTACGTCTCCAAAAAACAAACAAATAAACAAACACCACACAGTTTAATACTAGGTATTGATCAGGAATCCTAACTTACCATAAGGAGAAATAAACAATATCTTGGAGGATGCCATAATGTTAGTTTTCCTTGTCCAATAACTATCTTAAGGAATTTAATTCTGCCAAAAACTGTAACTCCATGGTTGCGCTGGGCTGTTTGTACATTTTTGAATTTCAATTATAGCTACAGAGAGCACACTAACAAGAAGCTTTCTTTAATTTCTTAGTATTTGGGGCTTATATCATATGGCATTGAAATAGTCTTTCAAGTTTATCCTTCCCTTTTAAAAAAAAATCTTCTTTTCCAATAAGCTCTCAAAACAAACAATCTGAAGTAAACATAAAAGGAATTGGGCTGGTATTGTATTTCTGGCACACTGATTTCTGGCTCCTCTTTTGATTTTCACCACATATGGTTTGAGCAGCTTTATGAAACATTTACGCTGATTCTCAAGTTATAGAAATTCTTGCTGAAGAAAATGTGGGGAAATTAGATAACTATGGTGAGGACACGTTGAAACTTAGTTGAAATTCATTTGTGGTACTCAGAAGTGATGAATGTTACACTAACTAAACTTCTTTCAGAAAAAAAACAAAAACAAAAACAAAAAACCTTACAGGCTGAGTTACTTTCTAATAGTGCCAAATATTAATATGACTGGATTTAGACAGTTTGATCAATGAAATAAAAATCAACCAACACATATTTTTGAAAAAGTGATGATCTTCAAAGTGTTACTAAGATCTTTAGGGGAAAAAAATAGTAACAATAATAATAGCTCTTGTGTTAAGTGCTTTATTACATTATTTCATTTAAAATTAAGTAACCTTGCAAGGTCACAGAGCTGGAAGATGAAGAGTTGGACTTCCAATCCATGGCTGTTTGACTCCAGTGCAAACATATTTCCACTGCTTCATGTACCTCTCGAGGAATTTGCAGTCTTGTGATTCACTGTGACTCCCTTGATTATTCTTTAGAGTTTTAGAAAGTGTATATCTTGCTCTCTGGCACATCCAAAGGTGGTAGTTCTGCTGTGAACCAGACCCGTGCCACTCTGGATACCTTCAACACACCTGCAATAACAGAAAGGACAAGAGTATTGCATTGTTCACCAAAGCTATTTATTGATCAAATCAATTAGATAAATATTAACCTTTTTTGGTGTGTGTATCATGGGTCTTAGGAATATTTGGAAAGGTTAGCAGTATTGATTCAAGGAAGCAATTTTGTTGACTTAGAGCAAACTCATTTTCTTGGATATTTAAATGGTGATCTCTGATGTTGTAGCTATGCTTTCACTGGATGTCATATGGGAAAACATGGATGACCTGGAAAAAATATAAAATTGATAGACTATGAAATACTCTAAGAAGCAAGTACTTTGATAATATTACATTATTGAAAGCATGTTTTGTTTCCTATGTCATCAATATGCATGAGTTTGAGAAAGAAGAACGAGAGGAAGGAAGAAAGGAAGGAAAGAAAAAAGGGAGAGAGGGAAGAAATATGCTGCAGATAATAAACAAGTATATGTTTCCAAAATGTCCTTAACCCTCACCAAACTACTTTCATATACATAATATCCTTTTATTTTTAAAAACAACATATAAGTTGGCAAACATAGATATTGTTTTCCTTAGTAGCAGATAAAAAGGTTAGAAAATCATGGATTTGGTAATTATATAGAGCTTGCTTTAGTAATTGGGACTTTGGATAATTTAATTAAGCTTCTTAGATTTTATATTTTTCATTTTTGAATGTGGAATACAAATCCCTACATACAGATTTTTAGTGAAAATAAAATGAGATAAAGAAAGCAAAGTGTCAGATAATATAGCAAGTGGTTAATAAATGCTGGTTCTCTTACTTATCCATTATCCCCCAGCTGGAGTAGAACTGATTATACTTTAGGACACTTCTGCTTTAAGCAGGCAAGTAGAGAGATGTTAAACTATGAATACTTCATTCACAGACTATAGCATATGCAAGCAAGAAAAGTCATTTTCCAACTAGTAATGAAGGCTTGCCATTTTGGTAAGAATGAGTATACAGGAAGCGAATGCAATGTAGTTTTTATACAGCTTCACATAACATTCTTTGGTGGCTACTGATGATCTCTTTCTTTTCAACATTTAAGTTTTGATTTTAATTCTTTTTGAAACTTCTTATTGGGCAAGGATATGTTCATTAGAAACTTCTTTAAGTGCTGAGCCTGAGAGCAGGTCACTTCCACTTGATATCAGATCAGTTCATGTGAGCCATCGCTTCAAGCCAACACAGAAAGCAGTGTTAAGGAGACTCACAAATACTTTATTTTAAAATTCTTTTTTATTATTTATCTTGAAAGATGAAAGAAGTTAAAAACAAAAAAAATAAGAAACTAAGAAAACAACCCAAACAAACACTGAGCAAGAAACATAATGTTTTTATTTTCCCAAGGGTTGTTTTCTACAGAGAGATGTGCTTCATGAAGCTGTAAGCACCTTTTGTGGTGTGGTTCAGATTAAGACTTGTATCTGAATTCACAATTCCCAGTGCTCTTCTCAGAGTTGTCAGTGGTACATACCTGACTATTTGTGTGAGACTTATTGAAACATTCCAGGCATGAGAAATGATGCACCACTGCCTTGGTCCTGAAAGTTGCCGACACTGTTCTCTGGTGCTGCAGCTCTCACTGCCCTTTCAGACACGAGATCCCAAATGTGTGTAACCATGACCTATCTTAATAGACTTGGGGAAAAAATGATTTTTTTTAAAAAAAGGAGACAATAGCAACATAGAATTATCTAGAAACAAGTGATAAACAGAGGTAAAATCTAGGAGTAAAGCTATGAAATTTTTGATGGCTATAAGAAGAGCTGCAAATGAAAACTTCGTCTGCTCAAAATTTCATTGATGATGTACTGCTAACAAACTGTTTTCCCTGCCAATATTGTGGCCTTGTCATGTGTAGCCGAGCCAAGCAATGGGTGGTGGTCAGATGTTTTAGCAGCATGCTGAATTAGGGGAGTTAGTAAACTCTAGTCACACACTAATTCAAGTTTTTAAAAGAGCACATTTTAACAACACTTAATAGGTTATTATTAATTTGCCTTTAACCATATGTAAAAATTAAAACCTATGAAATTGAACTGTTAGCAAAAATTATTAAAGAATTCCAGTTTTCTTTTCTTTTTTTTTTTTTTTTGAGATGGAATCTCGCTCTCCCGCCCAGGCTGGAATGCAGTGGCACGATCTCAGCTCATTGCAACTCCCACCTCCCCAGTTCAAGTGATTCTCTTGCCTCAGCCTCCCAAGTAGCTGGAACTACAGAAGCGTGCCACCACACCCGGCTACTTTTTTGTATTTTTAGTAGAGATGGGGTTTCACTGTGTTAGCCAGGATGGTCTCGATCTCTTGACCTCGTGATCTGTAAAGAGTTCCAGTTTTAAAAAATCAGATAATTTGTCTGGAGAGCCTTAGCAATCCCCTACTGGGCCATGGATAACACTCAGTAATGTTGACCATGACAATATTAATATGGAATGAGTGTATTAGCATGGTTTACATAACAAGATTGCTTAATGTGTCAATGTTTTATTTAAATACAGTGTGTACATATTTCAAGCCCACAGACTTCACCACAGCAATACTTCTACAACAGGAAAGAGCAAGGGATACTCTAATTAACATACAACTTGTTTACACTTCTTTTGTGAAAGCTAATCATTTTTCTTAATTTAAGGTAGATATTCTCTCTATAAATTCACAATCCAGTTGGGAAAAAAACATGAAAATCTTAAAAAATATCCTGCAATATACATTGTCAAAATGATTAGTATGAAGTACACTATAGACATTTGTGAAGAAATGATAGCTAGGTAAATTAATATCTTTGAAAAAAGGTACATAAGGAATAGTGCAGGAGGTTTAAGAAACATATTGAAAAAGAGGAGAGGTTGGAAAATGAGGGCAGTGTAGGGTCAGAGGAAGGACAAAAGAGTGGAAAATTTTCTCATTGGATGCTTCCGAGAAGCTAAAAGTAATGAGGAAAGCCCATTCTGAGATTAAGTGGCAAGGAGTGAGAACTGGGGGTGAGGAAAAGGGAGGAAAAAAAATCCAGATTGCTGGAATTTAAGAACAGAAGAGTAAACAGAAGATTACTACAGACAACAATATTTGTTAGAGAAGTGTGGCACTGTAAGATGAGGAAAAGAATGTCATATATTATTAAGTCTTTCTTGATGGTCCCCTTTCACATTGAACTCAACTTTCTGTAAATTCTTTTCCACTTAATGAAGCAGTGCTTTATTATTTTAGAAAAATACTTCCCAGCTTGCCTGATCAAAGATTCACTGGGCACTTAATAAAAATATAAGTCCACAAGCTACACCTCAATGTATATTAGAAACTCCAGTGACAGGACCTGAAAATACATACTTTTTATAAAAGAAACCCAGGTCATTCTTACAAATGGGCAAGTCTGGGAGACACTTGGTTAACACATAAAGTTTTAAGGGGGAAAGAATAACTTTCCTCTACTCTTCTGAGTTCTTGGCTGGGATTCCTCTAACAACAACAACAACAAGATGAAAAAGAGAAAGAAGTATATTAACATGTTACTTCACATATACATGAGAGAAAACTCAGAAAGAGTAATTATCAAAGATGAGGCCTAGAACTTCGGCCTATGTAGCATCTCCAACTAAAACAAAGAAAGAACAGGGCGGGGAGGTGACATGGAAAAGCAAGGTAAACAAAGGCTTATTATGCAGGCTTAAGTCCATGCCCTCTTCACTAATAAGAGTTTTGTGATTCAGACATCCTTGTCTTTCTAGTACTTAGAAGGAGACACCCCTACAAATAGAAATGTTTGTTATCCATGTAAATTTCCCTTACAGAACAGTAACTTCTACCCTGTTTTCGGAACTTCTCTTGTGTTTGCTATTTCTTAAAATAATCAGCTCAAAATAATTCTTATTCCAACAAGGTGTATTTTGGAGTGGCATATTCTGCTTTTCTACAAAGTTGTATCATAAAGCTACCTATTCTGCTAATTAATTTACATTTTGCTTAGCCAAGAATTGTGTATTCCTTGTATACATAGATTGTCCCTTATATTTATTTTGTATTCCATAGAACAATGATAATGTCATGTTGAAGTGGAAGTGAGGGGGAAAAAAACTATGTTAATTAGCTAAGTTTTATCTCTTAGAAGCCTATATTATTAATCACACCACTCCATGATGGAGATTTGTGAGCATATCTATAGCATTGTTTCCTTATAAACTCTGTGTCATAAGGACTATGTGGCTTTCTGGTAGTTAGACATATTCTGCATGAAAAGCTTTATGTGAATTATGTGGAAGGATTCTAAAAATAAACCAGAGGAGGAGCCCTCTCAAAGTCAGGAGCTGAAATAATTTTGCCAACGAATCAGTCCCTGAGTGTTTTGGGGAGAAAAAAAAGGGTAAGTTTGGAAGTATGGTTTTTCATATTATTCAGGTGCATTGTTTATATTGACCAAAATATATCGGGCAATTATTTAATTGTGCATAAACCTTCTTCTGGTATTTTTGTCTATTTGTTCAGGTAGGGGTGAGCATTATTATTATTAGCACTTCTTATCCTGGAGCAAATTTTCAATTCCCTGTGAATGCTCAGTTTTTATTAACTCAGCATGTGTTTTCTTAGCAACTGTTATGTTCCAGGCATTTTTCTAAGCACTAGGGATAGAGCCAAGAATAAAATAGACAAAATACTTGCTCTTAGGGAACTCACATTCTAGGAGGAAAGACAGATAGTCTAAAAAATGAATATCTAAATTAGCATATGTCAGTGCACAGAAGTAACAAAATTAGGGTAAAAGGGGTTGTTATAGATGAGGCAGTCAGGGAAGACTTCTGCAAGCAGACACCTGAGTGAGTGGAGCTGGTGAGCCCTGAGGAACCCTGGGTAAAGAAAATCGGGCCAAATCAATAGAAGTACAAATATCTTGGGCTGAGAGTGTGCGAGGATTGGAGTGGGGTGAGCAATGTGGGGGCAGGAAGGGGATGGTGCCAGGAAGGCAATGCAGTGGGAAGGCAATACTAAAGATTTTAAAATAATAGATGATATTTATATGGCAATTGCTATATTCCAGGTACTGTCTGAAGAATCTTATAGATGTTAACTTATTTAATACTTGCAATAACTCTATGAGTGTGTGCTACTATTATTCCTATTTTAAAAAATGAGGTAACAGAGAGAAGTTCATTCACTTGCTTGAGGTTCTCCATAGATACATCAAGTGTTCCAATTTGAACCCACTGCTGCACTGTTACCTATTCTACTGGTCTTTGAATGAATTTTATTTGGTTTATCCTCCTTTCTACACCCCACACTTTGCTTATAGAAGGGAAATAGGTATGATGGACATAAAGGAATAAGACTGTAGATATTGGGCCGGGCGCGGTGGCTCAAGCCTGTAATCCCAGCACTTTGGGAGGCCGAGACGGGCGGATCACGAGGTCAGGAGATCGAGACCATCCTGGCTAACACGGTGAAACCCCGTCTCTACTAAAAAATACAAAAAAATAGCCGGGCGCGGTGGCGGGCGCCTGTAGTCCCAACTACTCGGGAGGCTGAGGCAGGAGAATGGCGTGAACCCGGGAGGCAGAGCTTGCAGTGAGCTGAGATCCGGCCACTGCACTCCAGCCTGGGCGGCAGAGCGAGACTCCGTCTCAAAAAAAAAAGACTGTAGATATTGTTTACGGAATCTCCATCCCCCTTCTCAACCTTTACCCTTGCTGGGAAAGATTGAGAAGATCAAGGAAATTGGATTTTTGTGATGTGTCCCAAGATCAAGTTTCAGGCAGTAAAAATGTTTTGTTGTTGTTGTTATTGTTCATTTTCCTTGTGAATCTCCCCACTTATTTTCCATTTGATTATTGATCTAGGGTCCATGACCTAGGTGCTCTATATACCAAATTTATGTATTGATTTAGCCTGAAAGACACCTAGTTTCAGCACATCATTTGTAAGAGGGGGTTATTGTGGTCAAGCAGACATGTGAGCTTCACCTACGGCCATTCCTTTGATCCCTTTGAGGATGATCTATGTTCCCTTGACAGTCTGGGCCTTTCAGTACAGATGATAGCAGTTACAGATGCACATACAGACAGCTGCAAGGACCGTATCTCTTATCCCATGAGGTTCCCACTGTTTATATTTTCAAGAAGAAAATAGAATGTATTGTAGATATTTGTGTGTTTATATGTATTTTTTATTGATTCAAATATTATTTAGAGAGAATCTTGAGTGCTTCGTGCTGTCTCTGAAGGTAACCAGAATCCACTCATTGGAATGAAAATACGAGAATATTACTGAGGGCAGAGAATTAGAAAGCATGGGTTTGGAAGATAGAGGTGGTGACAAAGATCATGCATTCTTCTATGACACATAAAACCAAGGAGGCAGAGGAAAGAATTTGAAAGTGAATCATGACAAAAAGAAATGTCTGAGAATAGAAGAAAGAATAAGAGAGGAACATTTCTCGGCTTCTTAGTATCATGTAGTGGAAAGAAAAGTGGAATGGGAATTAGGAGATTTGGCTTCTAGTTCCAATACGTTTCTTGGCCACTGGATGACCTTAGACAAACCACGTAGGTGTGTGGGCTCAATATAGCTGTCACTATAGGCAAATTACTTCACCTCTCTGTGTCTTAATTTTCTCATCTGTTAAAATGTCCATAATAATAGTATCTAACTCATGGGATTGTTGCAAAATTAACCAGTGAATGCAAGTAAAGCCTTCATGTAGAGTCTGACACATAGTAAACACTCAAAAATGTCAGTAGTTGTTATTATTAACTTCTTAAAGCCTGAATTTCTCATATAAAGGGAAGAACATCTAATTTTATAAATACATAGTCTTTGCATTATTTTTCAAACTCTGAAGAACCTCTTCATTTGAAGAATTTGCTTTTCTTTCCTGCTCCCAGATGCTGGTTAAGAAAAGAATGAGTACTCATCACCTAGAGAAAAAAGCCGAAGCTTCCTAGCCATGCATTTAAAAGTCTTTGAAATCCTGACCTACTTACATTTCCAGACCTTATTTCCAGTCACTTCTGTTCACACAGCCTACTCATGGGGAAACTGGAGCTGCGTGCCCTTTCTTATGTGTGCCGTGAGATAGCCTAACACTTTCACTTGACTCTGACTACCCTCTGCCTTCACCTCAAGTCAGCATCTCAAAGTAGGGTTTAACCATCATTCAAGACTCAACTCCATACCAACTTTTTTTGGAAAACATTTATCACTCTCTTACATGCTCTTGTCCTTCTTAAAACTTTTCTAGTACTCGTTTGTGTATCTTTTATAAAAACTGACTGTTTCCCATTGTGTATTACAGTCAAGCTTATGTTATAACCTTCTGTGGTATATTAAAGATAGCCACAAACTGCCAATATTCTTCCCATTCAGAGGTGAGGTTTGTGTTCCTTCTCTATAAAACAAGATGGGCTCAGTGACTGCTTGACCCACAGAACATGTGGGAAATGATCCATAATCCCATGTTAGCTTTGAGATCCAGCCTTAAGAAACACGTGGCTTCCATTTCACATCTCTTGAACATTTTCTCTAGGGAAAGGCAGACACCATATAAAATGTCTTATTCTGTGGCTACCATGCTGAAGGGGACTTATAGGCAATCTTGTTGACAGTCCTCACTGACTCCCTGACTTCCAGCCACCCCTATGTAAACATGCCAGCCCATTCACCAACTGAGTACCACGCCAGCCCATCCACGTGCTGAATACCATGCCAGCCGATCACCTGCTAAATACCACGCTAGCCCATCCACCTGCTGATTTTCACTTAATATCTCTCTCAATACCAGGCATAAATAGAATCGCCTGACTGAGACCTATCTGAATTAATGGCTAAAAAGATTTCAGCCATAACTAAACGGTTGTTGTTTTAAGCCAGTTGTGTCTCCCAAAATTCATATGTTGTGTCTCCCAAAATTCATATACTGAAACTTAATTGCCAATGTGACAATGTTAAGAGGAGTGGCCTTTAAGAGATGATTAAGTCATGAAGACAGAGGTCTCATGGATGGGATTAGGGCCCTTATAAAAGGGCTTAAGGGAGTGGGTTTACTCTCTTATGCTCCTCTTCCATGTGAGTAAACATTGTTTGTACCCCTATTTTTGCCCCTCCATTCCTTCTACCATGTGAGTAGACATAGATGGTGTCATCTATGAGGAAAAGACCTTCACTAGACACTGAACCTGTTGATATCTTGATCTGGGACTTCCCAGCTTCCAGAATTGTGAGAAATAAATTTGTTTCTTTTTTAATCAATTGTCTTGTCTCAGGTATTTTGTTATAGCAGCACAGATAGACTAAGACAAGGTGGTTTGTTATGCTGCCATAGATTGTTCTGGGTTCTGAATTCTTTAATATCAGAAATTCTATGGTATTCATCTTTTATTTCTTGACAGCAGCCACCAGTAGGCCCAGGCATTTGCACAAGGGTGGGTTCTTTTCTAGAAGTGTCCCCAGACATTCAAATGTGTTTCTGAATCAGAGATTTTCATCCTTTACTGCACATTACGAACAAGGAGATTGTTCAGTCCTGGCATACGTCCCCAATCACATGTGACATACGTTATAGTTATTCGTTTATAAAATGGAAGAGCATGGTAAAATGAAAAAGCAAATACTTCTTTAATTTATGTTTAAGAGATAGGCAAATGGATGAATTAAAACATTTCTATTTGATTTTATTAAGGTATGAGTGTTTCTTTTAAATTAGAAATTACTGAAAAATCTTGTTTTTCTCGGAGCTGTGGCTTTCCTCATTACAGGGGATAATGGGAACTGCATTTAAATCTAATAGATGTAAATTCATCATTGGTCGACATTTATGGACTACCAGTTATGCATTTTACCTGATTCTGAGTGGAGATAGAGGCTAGAAAAAAATATATATAAAATACTGATCCTGTCCTCAAGGGGTTTATGTCTTATCAATTATGTTGAGCAATAAAAAGAAAGGAGATAAGTAAGGATGTAATGATCAAAGATATAAATAATAAGCATAATTTGGCCAAGGGAAGGGGATGCCAGGCAAAAAGAAAAACATTTGTGAAACCATAGAGACAAAATAAGGTTAGGTGTTTCTTTGTTGGAGGGCAGCAGAGACCAGCCTGGAGAGTGGACATGCTGGGGAGAAGAGAGAAATAAAGTCGAACTGGTTGCATGGGAGAAAATTATGAGAGAGATTCCTTAAAATCCATCAAATCTTTTCCAAAAAAATACAATTCTATTATATTATGATATTGAGTAGCACATAAACCATTTGATCTCCAGATACTCAAGTAAAGGTAATATTTTGTAGAGGTAAACTAGCCGTACCTTAGCATCACTTTTAAAGTTCCTCTGCTGAGTCATTAACATGACCTCTTGCCCCAAGAAGGTGAGTCTCTCACACAGGTACCACCTCTGCCCATGACCGATGGGGGAAAGATGCAAAATGCAATTGTCCCATTGCACTTGGATATCAGTTGTCAGTCCAGCCTCTGCAAACATATATGAATTTGGTGCAAGGAAATAGCTTTTCTAATGATTTGGGACCCTGTACACCAGAATGATAACCTAGGAATATAGGACGGAGTAGGGGAAAATTACCCATGTGAAAATCTCCCAGCTGTTAAGGGGAAAATTGAGAAGCCTGTTCATCTTTAAATTCATACCCCCATTTTTCTATGGCTCTTTCTTTGACTAAGTAGCAATTAGTCTACATACATCAATTGTTCAACCACTGTTAAAAATTCTAGCATAAATCGATGATCATATCTGTAAATACACTTATGTATACAGTACTTGGTTGTGTTTATGTGTGTTAATGACTTCATATTTGCTAAAGATAGAACAATGAGCAAAACAGACAGGGGTTCTGCCCTTCTGTGGTGCTTGAAGTCTATTGAGGAATAAGTCATTTAGCAATGAGTTATTTAATTATACATTTAATTAGTGCATTAAAGAAGTATGGAGTATTAACAAGATTTGCCAAAATGAAGAGAACATCCTGGCCACAACAACTCAACAATCCTACTTCATATGGGAACTCATTTATAATTATAAATAAATGAGTGTTCTGATTTCATACCTCAGTGCCAGGAACATGTTTATGAACTGGTCTCTGGAAGAAGGAACTGCTATAGGAAGCTGCAGATGCAGTTGCAGGTAACAGAAATACATAAGGCCTCCTCCTTTAAGGCCACCTGGGAAGTGGCCATGCCACATTCTTTAGGGACCAACCTCTGTATTGTAACAGATGAATGAGCCCTATTCCTAGATCGCTACACTTATCAAGGAGGAAAGAGAGCTAATATGTTTTCAATAAACTCCTGACAACAAGGTTTAAATCCAAAATGTGTTTCTGGTCAAATAAGTTAATTTAAAAATTCAATTAACAAAAATCTACTGTTCTCTTAACATCATAGCTGATGTTTGACTGAATCACTTTAAGATATTCGTCCTCTGGAGAATAAGGATGGTGACTGAATAATTCCAGGATTAAGGAAAGATAATTTTTTTTCTCTTAATTAAAATATAGTCATCTAGTTTTTAAGAGCCATATTTCACATAAAGAAGTTGAAGAGTTTTCAATTATAGTTATTTGTCTATAAGATTAATACCCAGTTGGCATTAGGATATCTGCTAAAATGACCAGGAAGGATTAAGTTCCGGTTTTGAACATTACCTATGAATATTATCACTAAAAACACTAAAGTATTGTCCCTTCCTTCATAGCAAAGTGTCATCTCTTCAGAGACAACAGGGCCATTTGATGAAGGTTCTTGCTAAAGTAAATTTTATCTGACTTAACCTAAGGGTTAGTTGAAAGACTTAGTATTACAAACCACATATGTGTTTTTAAAGGTTTGGGAATAATTTATAGGTAGAGGAAAATGCAAATCCTAAAAGTAAATATTAAAATTGGCTGCTGCCCGTCCCTCCCCCGCCCCAAGGCACAACTCTTATAACTTGGATCATATTAACCATAATTTGGAAACAAAATTAACATTTGAATTGTTTTTGTTCTCTTCAGCACCATTTCTCCCCTTTGCATTCCCTCATCCCTACCTTGGACTCCATTTCCTTAAGCACTGAAAAGGAGAACTTCTCTTTTCCCACTACATTAGTTTCTGTGGTTGCCATAACAAATTACCAAGAAATGGGTGGAAGGAAACAACAGAAATGTATTCTCTCATAATTCTGGAAGTCAGAAGTCTGAAATCAAGGTGTCAGCAGTGCTATACTCCCCTTGGAGGCTGTAGGAGAGAGTACTTCCTTGCCTCTTCCAGTCTCCTGTGGTTGCTGGCATTCCTTGACTTAAGGTTGCATCCTTCCAGTCTGTATTTTCATCATCACGTTGCTTTCCACCCCCTGTGTCTTTTCCTCTTCCCTCTCATGATGATGCTTGTAATGACATGTAAGACCTAAAGATAATTCAAGTTGATCACCTTCTTTCAAGATCCTTAATTTAGTCACATCACAAAAATCCTCCAAATAAGGTAACATGCACAGGTTCCAGGGACTTGATGTGGGTATCTTCTGGAGGGGGTGCATTTTTTGCCTATGACACCCACCATTAGGAAGTGACACTCTTTCATGTGAGTAAGGCTGTATTTCCTATATGAATGTATGCTTCTGGATGGCAGGGAGTAATACCTTTTTGAATCCTTCACAGTACCTTGCATAGACTGAGGACATAATGGAGGCTTTATTAAATCTTAGCAAATGGTAGAAAATATATAAAAGAACCTTAGATAACATATAGAAAAAATGAACTTCTTGGAGAAAAAATGTTATGTATGACCACAAGTTCAAGAACAAGTTGCCAGAATTGACCATTTAACCTACTGCATCTTCACTAACCATACTAAAAATGATTTTTGGGGACTGTAAAACCCACCTTCAGTTAAGTTATCCTCACTTCAGTCATGTTGCCTTTCCAAGTTCTCCAGCTGCTGCTCCTCATTCTCTTCCTCTCAAAGATAACTTGTACTTTGGGCTTGTCACTATTATATCCCCCACCGATGAAATTTACCTAACCTGATGCTTAGATGCTTAGATCTCAACTAGCTGATGCAATAGCTAATCTTTCAGAACATCTCGTTGATCAGCTGGCCAACATCAGTAATAAGAGCTTCCAAGTAAGATGCTTTTTAATTGCAGCCATCTTAGAGTAATGGTGCCCTTCTGTTGAAATGGGAGCTGAAAAGCTCGTGGCACTGGAATGTTTTCTATGGATTTCCTAAAATCATATCTAATAAGTGGAAGAACTGGGGCATGGGTTTTTGGTGTTAAATCTCATTCTTTGTCCATTTTACAACAACCACTTCTGATCACCAGCTCAGAAGGTGCTCTTAGTCATGTCCCAAACCTGACTGGGTTTACCTCCAGGCTAGAAGATAGCCCTGCTCCCAAATGTGGTCCTATTTAACTTTTAACTTTTTGTAACTCAAATCTATTTTTTTCATTTCTATTTATTTATTTTTTGAGATGGAGTTTTGCTCTTGTTGCCAAGGCTGGAGTGCAGTGGCACAATCTCCGCTCACTGCAACCTCCGCCTCCTGGGTTCAAGTGATTCTCCTGCCTCAGCCTCCTGAGTAGCTGGGATTATAGGCATGTGCCACCATTCCTGGCTAATTTTGTATTTTTAGTAGAGACAAGGGTTCCCCATGTTGGTCAGGCTGGTCTCGAACTCCCAACCTCAGGTGATCCACCTGCCTCAGCCTCCCAAAGTGCTGGATTACAGGCATGAGCCACCATGACCAGCTATTTCCTCATTTCTTTAGTGAATTTTTAAATTTTGAATTGGGCAGGACTCCATTTTTTTCCTTTGGCTTCCCAAAGATAGAGTGATAGGAATTGAGCTGGCCTCCTACGCCAGTGGTAAGGACCTTTATTACCACACCCACTTTTGAATCCTGGAATTTACTAGCACAAAAAGGAAGCTTTCCAAAGTCCATTTTATGCCATTTCCCTCTTTTCAGTCATATAACTTTAAAAATGCCCCAACCAACTTATTTATTTATTTTTTTACAAAAAGTAGTAGAAAATTCCCTTCTGGACTTATTTTCCATGTGCTGAGTTTAAGCCTGGAGCACATTTTTACTGCTGGAAATAGGGGGTTATAATGAAAATGCTGACACAACCTCAACCATAGAGGTGCTAGCAGGCATTGCTGTAATAAATAAGGTCGGAAATATTTTACACTTCAAGGCAATTACATGTTCAGCCATCTTTAGGATAGCTGGCCCATGAAGGGTAGGGATTAGGTTTCTGTGACAAGTGTAAAAGACCCATGACTCATGAATGCCGAGAGGTACGAATGAATTACAAGAGCTGAGTGAAAGCCACATAATCACCTATCATAGGTAAAAAATATTCTGTTTATTTGCAGGAGAGAGAGATGGCAACATCCGGCCAAGGCACTTCTGCTAGTTTGGGATTTGACCAACAAGGCTGGAGGTGCTGAGTGTTGGGCAATGCTCTCTGTGAACTGCCTTATGCGCATAGAAGCTGATTTTTATTCTTGACCTTTTCTTCATATAAATATGTTTTCAGTGGACAGTAAAGTGATGACTTCTGTTTCCTGAAGGATGAGAGTGTCTGTGCATCCACATACAGTAATGCAGACAGAGGGGCACTGGAGATAGTGACGGAGAAATCACTAACTCAGTTCTGCTCAGTCTGTGTGTTCATTGGCATGCCCTGTCTTGTCTTTTGATTGCTACATTCATTCTCTCCTTTGTAGCTGAGGAAAACAGCAGTGGCTGTTCAGGTGCCTTCTCCCAGGGGCTATTCACCTGTAGGTATGGGAAGTTTGCTTTTACTTTGCTTCCTCCCCAAGTGTCTAGAACAAACTTGGTATGGTAATGAATTAGGTTGTATGAGTTACAGATTCCCCTGTGTATGTTTGACAATCCATAACAGTCTCTAATTCCTGAAACATAGTACTTAAACAGTATTTTATTCTTTCTACTTCTCGACTGTATTCTCCATTCCTTCTACTTCTTAACTGAATTCTCCTTTCCTTTAGACTGTAAATTTCATGCCGATAGAAACTGCATCTGTCTTATTTGGAGTTGTACTTCCAAAGCCTAGCATGCTATCTGGCACATGGCGGAAACTCTGTAAATAAATTAAAGAGTGACCTTACGGGTTAAAACATCTTATACGTCCATTCATTTCAAAAACAATATTGTGCCTGATCCTATGTGCAGGAATTGCTTTAGTCATTTCAATACAAATGAGTGACATTCTCTACCTTAGAGGAGCTTTCATTATAGTAGAGAGCTTAACTGAGTGAATAATTAGAATATAGTCTGACAAAGGATGTAAACAGTGGCATGAACCAGACAGAATGTTGGCAAAGGTGAGGAGTGATCAGTTCAGTATATATCACTTATTAACTATAGATGCTTATAATATTTAGCCTTGTAGTATTAGTTATCAGTTCATTAGTTATCAGTTCAGTTATCAGATGCATCCTATCACCCCCATCAATCATCAGCCGTATCTTCTACATCTTCATTCCTTCTGCAACACCCTAGCTTAGAGGATATCTAGATAAGTTACTGAAGAGGACATTATGATGAAGGTAGACATGTGTTTTAGTCCATCTGGGCTACTCTAATGGAATGCTGTAGACTGGGTGGCTTATACACAATTTATTATTTACACTTTTGGAGGCTGGGTTATTCAAGATCAAGGTGCTGGCAGATTTGGTGTCTGATGAGGGCTTGCTTTCTGGTTCACAGTCAGTTGTCTTTTGGCTGGGCTCTCATGTGGAAGAAGGGGCAAGGTTGCTCTCTGCAGCCTCTTTTCGAAGGACACCAATTCCATTTGTGAAAGCACTATCTGCATGACCTAATTACCTACCAAAAACCTCGCTTCCTACTACCATCACATTGGGGGTTAAGATTTCAACACATAAATTTTAGGTGGCTGAGGAACAAACGTTGACTCTATAGCAATGGGGAATATAACTTAAAGTTAGATTACTTGGAAATAAATACCTGTCTGACTCCTTACTGACTTGTGACCTTTAGTTCACTGTTAAACCTTCCCTAAACCTTCTGAACATGAGTTTTCTAGTCTATAAAATGATGATATTTATCTCACAGTTCTATTTTGGGAATTAGACAAATAGCAATTAAATGAATTCTATGATCTCAGTAAATATTTTTGTTTATTTTTTGGTTTTGTTTTGCATCTAAATAAATATCAGTTTGTTCATCATGAGATAAATTACATGTTGAATCAGAAATATAGATGATTGGAAATTGTGAAGCTGACATTTCCCTTGAAATGGCTTGGTATTTAATAGCACTTAAGAGTTTGGTGGTCCTAAGTTTAGGATGAATTATGTGATAGAATAGAATTTGTTCAGATCACTATTTGCAGACTTATTTGGATAAGTATCTTCATATCACTGTGCCTAAACTTATTCACCTGTAATTCATTCATCAAAAATTTCCATTCAAGTTATAATTTGAAAATCCACTAATGAAGATGGTAATAGTGGGAAGTAAGCACCACCACTTCTCACTGTACTTTCTTCACTTTTTTTTTTCTTAACTTGTAGGAAACTATAGACAATGCCAAGTCAGAGAAGAGAAACGTTTCATTAACTAAATTCTTTGAAGTTTCAGATAGAGTTTCAGCTGTAGTTTCCATACTCCTGGTGGAAGAACAAGTGGGAACTGTGCATTTCGTGTGTGTGTGTGTGTGTGTGTGTGATGCATAACTACCAATAGCCAGAAGACATAGGGAAAATCAGAAGGCCCTGTGTCATTAACAACAAAAATTTTACTCCGATTATCACTTTGGGTCACACAGCTTCTGGGACTTCTTCCTTCTGAGTCATGAAGGTTGAAGTGAAACCAACTGATCCCTGAGAGCCATTTTGTGTTCAAACTTGTTCACTCTGGAAAATAATAAAAGAAAGCCTAGGGACCACAAATTTGTATTTATTATATTTTAGACTTTAACATAAATAAGCGCAATCTTCTACTTGAACTATTATTTGATTAAATAATTGACAGGTAGTTGCTTTGACACACACATGTCCTGAAATGTTCTATTTTTGATAACAGAGAACCTAGTGAATTAAATTATCTTAAACCCATCCTCCTGCTGTTGGAGGTATGAGTAGATACCTTTATAAATGCTGTATTTAATTTTTGCTTAATAAAATTGTGAAAGTGAGCCACAGTATTTCAGAGTTCCTCTTTAAATATTTGCAAGGCTGTATTAAGTAATGTAATAAAGTACATGTATTGTAGTATGTGTATACATTTTTCATTCCCAGACAAAGCCATGATTATTAAAGAGGTTTAAAATAACATGCACTAATTTATTATCACCAGTTATAAAGACTTTGGAAGGGTGCACTGAACATTATGTTAGCATTGATGTGTCAATCTTTTGGTTGAAGGATGGCACGTCTGAATCCCAGAACAGCCTTAATTAACAGAAAATAATTAGCATCATTTCCCCAGCAGAGAATATGAAGCTTTTTTTTTTCCAACAGAATCCATTGATTGATAATTAAGGAGGAGTTAGTTGTAATAAAACTCCCAGTATTGCAATTTCTAATTGGCCTTTCAGGACATTTTACAGTTACAGTTACTTTGTTCCAGGCGTTTTCTGCCTTTTGAAGAGTTTTAATAAGAATCTTTCCTCTCCACAGCCAAGGCTCTGCAGGTGATGAAGGAAGAGGAGGTGGCAGCGCATGGGAGCGCATTAATATCAGGTGGGCAGAACAGCGGCTGGAGAGCTTTTCATTTCCTTTTAAGTTTTTGTGGTCACCATATTTTGTTCCTTCAGGGCTAAACTTGTTCGTGGAACAAGTAGGACCTGCCTGAGGGTCTCTCTCTGCAGGAAGCATTCTGCAATCTGGGGGCACTTTCTGTTGTAGAAGGCCCTTTAATAACTTTTCATTAAGGGACTTTTTTTTTTTTTTTTAAGTAGAGTCTTGGCTTCCTCTATAGGATGTACAAATCCCTGGTCATCCCTATAAGAATGTAAGAATGTGCTTCTTTTCTTGAAGACCTAGGTTCCCGCCACTTTCAACACTTCCTTTCTGTCTTAATTTCTAACTTTCTCTGGTCTGCTCTTTTGTGTGTAAGGCACAAAGAGGAACGTATTTTATATGCATATTGTAGAAAAATTGAGTAACAGTAAACTGAAGAAGAAAGTAAAAATACATTCTACTGATTATACTAATTGATATTTTATATACCTATTAAGATTTTGGTGTATTTCCTTCTGGTCACATTTTCTATGTATTTTTTACATAATTGAGTTCAAATTTTTAATGAAACATGAATTTCTAGAAATTTTGTTTCACTATTCTTTAAAGCTAAAAAATTGTACCAATTTTTTGACTTAAATGAAGTAGCTATTTGCTGTTTTGATTTGTTCTTCGATGACCCATTTGGTTGAGTATAAGAATTCTATTATTCTTACCAACAAGATGTTTATAGTTGATGGGTTTTGTTTACAATATTAGAATGAAGGTACCCTTCCATTTTTTATAAATATAGTTTTTAATTTAGAAAGATAAACTAGGTCCAGACTTGTTAACAGAGTGAAACTCCCTGTTTCAAAAAATAAAAAAGATAAGTTAGGCAGATGAGATCAACGAAATAACTGAATTATAGGAAAAAACTGTATAAGCCATGGGTCATTGTATTGATTTTTGAAAAGATCATAATCCTCCCATAGAGAGTAGCTCAAAAGAAAGAAAAAACAAAATTTAGGCTTTTGATGGTCTGTTTGAAGATATACCTATTCATAAAGGTTCCCATAGATTACAACAGATGTTCAAATTAAAGGAAACAAGAGAATAGGAATTTTAAAATCAGAAGAAAAATGCACAAAACAGACAAATGTAATAAATATATTCACTCAATACATGTTATTAAGATTGCATTGCCTTTTATCAACAAATATTAACAACTTTGAGGAAATATTAAATAAAAATAAAGTGGAAAATTTCTATATAATGGGACACATGAGTACAGTAGATGCTTAATATATTTAAGTTATGTAAGAAAATATAGTTTAACAGAACATTGATTAGAATACATTTGATACATAAAATATCGCAAAAATTTAAATGTCTACTAAATTAAAAATGCACATGTATTATTTGAATCACAGCCAACTACCTATCTCCATTTTTCTCATGTGGATATGAGGTCTCCCTCTTCCCCAACATGAACAAAGAGCCGATTACATCCCTGGAAATATGCACAAGGAACAGGAGGCCGTGGTTTGATTTGGGTCAATATTTATTGGAGGATGTTAGTGGTTGCCCTCCAGGGCCATAGAGATATCTCAGTAATCTCCTATAATGCTAGCTCTGAGCAACATAGCTTTCTGCTGAATCTACAGGATGAATTAATCACAAAATGTATTCCTATGTAATTGAATGAATTTGCTGACCATCACTACATATAAACTAATCACATTTTAGAGAGGACATCTAACCCCAAATATCAGATCATTGTAGATTCATTTCTATTGACCTATATTTTTGGGTCTTAGTTAACTTCCTAGTTTAGTTATTTAGAATTAAAAAAACTAAAGCCTGAGTATTAGTTTCACCATTAAATCAGTAAGAAGTAAAAAACTTAAAGTAGAAAAAAAATATTTTATTTTAACATTAGTGTATATGACAATTTATTTTAAGGTATTTAAAAAAATTACTTATTCAGTATGTGAATACAGACATACACACACACACACACACACACACACACACACCACATTGCAGAACACTATTCAGTCTCCCAAGATGTGAGTGTAAGCCAACCCGAGGAGAGTTGGCCTGTTAGAGCACACAATTCTCAGATCAAAACTGGATATTTCCATATCGTAACCTCTTTCTGTTAGTGAGTGCTAGATCCTACTATTTTGAATTCTGAATGATCTACAGTATGTGTTGTTTAGTTTTCTGTGGCATCCGCGTTTTTACTAGTTTGTTTCAGTTATGTCAAATATTTTGAACCCATAAGGGCTGACAAAATTTGGGATGTGACAGTCCTGGACTTGCCATATATATATATGTTAGGGTTGGATTCTACAGTATTAGGAAACAAAAATTATAGTTGTTTAAACAAGACAGAGTTTTATTTTCTCTCACATAAAATTCGGGAGGTGTTCAGTTCAAAGGTGATGTGTTGCTCTGTTTTACAAAGTCCGTATAGCACTAGATTTCATTTATCTCACTACTTTGTTGTCTGTGAGTTGTGGTATCTATCCTCATGACCCAAGATGATGTTGTCTTATTCTAGGCAGCACGACGGTGAAATGCATGAAGAACAAGGGTCAAACAGTGCACACGAGATAGTAAATTCCCTGAACCTACCAAAGGATACCATTTATTTCTTCTTAGATGAAACTCAGTTCCACAGCTTTATCACGCTGCAAGGGAGCCTGGGAAATGTAACTGTTTAGGGAGCCTTGTGCCAAGAAAAAAGTCTAACATGATGGAAGAAAAGGCAGAGTGAGTAAGTAGGGTAATGAAAGGCTTCAAATAAACAAAAAAAGAACCTTGTGTTAGATTAATTTCCCTAGAAGCACACAAGTGGCCATGAGCATGTAATCACTATTGAGAGTGCTCTTGGAAGAAACAGGTGAGAGGTGAGTTGAACAGACAGAGAAAGGGAAGGAACTACAGAAGAATGTGGTTTTATTTCATCCTGATCACGAAGGGAGTTCTGGAGCAAGAATGGATTGCAACAATCTGTCCTGTGTCAGACAAGGAAAGAGACTTTTAGAATTGCAGTCATTCAATAGTCATGGACCACTGCTTATTTCTTGCTCTCTCTCTCATTCGTAACAAATTTATTGGCTTTTCCATACTTGATGATGCTGTAGAGGAGGAGAGGAAGGAATATTGGGAGACACCCCCTGTATGTGTGCTACAGGAGTGATTCTTTGTTCTATAGAATCATAGTGCCTGATATCAGAAATTTGTGATCACATACATCAGTTATTTGATTATATAATGTAGACAAATAATCTATTTAGTATAGCACCTCTACACACCTAACTTAAATATGAACAAATGAACAACCTTCTATACAAGTTTTAAATACTGCTTCTGGCAAGAAGATTCTAAAATTACTAGGTGATCCCTTGTGGAAAATAAATATATCTGGGCATATGTAGTGTTTGGTATCTTTTCTTTTTCCTCCTCCTCTCCCTCTTCCTCCTCCTACCCCTTCTCCTCTTTTTTCTTTCCTTTGTGTTTGTTGCTTTGCCTCATCTTTGATGCCAACTTAAAAGGAAGAAATCAAATGAATTATAACTGTAAGATTGTTTTTCCCTCAAAACAAAATAAAAGAATAGTGCTCTTGTCCATAAGGCCATCAAAAACCAGTAGGAACATTTGGTGCAATCAATCTATTACAAACCAATTTTATAGCTATATAATGAGATCTAATTGCTGCTTTATTAGTCTGGCTAATATTAAAAGTGTCAGTAATTGCTTTGCATTTAAGTTGGTTTTCCAATTTAAATTGCATGTCCAATACATTATCATTAACTTATGTACTGCTTTTATTTAATAGATTTTTCTCTTTCTGGTCTGCGTTTATAGAATTTTCCCTTTCTGACTAGTCGAAATTGGAAAAGGATAGAAATAGGATAAATGAGAATTTATATTATAAATGCTTGCATTTCTGTGTTGCTATAATGTGTCTTCAATACTAAAGAATTCATGTGATCTGAGATCTTTATCTGGCCATTACTCCAACTACATGCAAAAGAAAAGTTGAGCAAGTGAAACGTTTTGTCAGAGTATACAAAATGCTATTAATAATGGAAATAACTAGATTAGCCATTTCCAATTCATTTCATTCAACCATATTAATTAATAGGTCAATATAATGTCTAATGAAGTAACTCAGTGATTGGCTATTGGGGAAATCAAAGCGATTATTAGGAATCAAATAGATCATTTATACAACTATTTTAAACTGCTGTAGAAATATAGCCCATGTCTTGCATGCTAATGATGAGGTTCCATGATCATATCCTCTGGAAAAAAAAAAATTGGTTTTCCAAAAACAATGTTTACCTAATTATTTGTTAGTCCATTCTGCCTTGAGGTAAACTAAATCAGGTTTCTATGGAAATCAGTAGAAGCCAAGTGTTAATTATGGGAAACGTTCTGTATTTTATGGGTGATTTACTAAACCTGAATTTTCACATCAACGTGTAAAAAACCAATTTGTATTTCAAGTCAATCTCTGTATCTTTGAAACATATATGATGTTTTCTACATTTTTATAATAACTTTTAAAGGGATAACACTCTTGACAAAATTTTTATCCTACTTGGTACTTAAAATTTCAAAACTTCTTCATGCTTTATTCCGGTTCACTTTGTCAGTATAGCTACAGTGGCTAGACCATGAGCTCTGGAGTTGGACAACCCAGATCAACATATTGGATCCTCTTCCTACCTGTATGTCCTTGGCTAAGTTACTTCATTATTCTGTGCTTCAATTTCCTCATTTGTAAAATGAGGATACTAATAGAAACTGCTTCTTAGGATTGTTTTGAAGTTTGAATGAAATAAAAAGTAAGCACCCTCTTTATAAAAGAAGCTTTTATTAATATTACTATTTTCTTAAAACCAATGATAGCAAATTAAAAATTTATAAGATATTTAAATAATATTTCTACCAACACATGGCAGAGTAGTTCTGATCTAGCATTTGGTGACCATTATAGTTGTACCATGTATATTGCCAGGTACATAGGAAGACTTTTATGAATATTTCTTGAATGAATGAGTGTTCAGACCCTAGATAATGTTTGTTAAAAGAAGCCTGGCATGCATACTTTCAGATTACCCTGATGCAATAGGCTGTTCTAGTCAGAAGTCATCGTTGACATGTAATCTCATTTTAGTATCCCTCCCTTCTTAATAGATCACTAAGAATTTTTGACATGAGCAGAAATTGTTACTCTAATCTAGAAGTTACCAATTCATATATAATATAAAGAGGGCAGGTATAAGACCATAAGAAGGGAAGAGTACTAAGTTGAAGTAAAATAAATATGTGCCTTCTATAAAAAGAGCAGTTGCTATGTGGCTCTTACCAATTTTACTGTGAAGAAATTTGAGCACAATGTTGCCATGATTTCTTGTGATTCAAGAAAAGCTAGAAATCTGATGAAGTATTAAAATTTCATCAGTTTTTATTATGTGGGCCAAAAACCAAAAAAATAAAAATGCACGAAGAACAAAACAGTCTCTTGTAAGATATCGGTTTACAGCTTCTGGCTAATTATTTCCACTCTCCTCTCCAATTCAATTCCCAAGCATCTGTCTGTGCAGTACCTGTTTCCTGCCCCACCATCCTCACTCATCATGCTCACTGCTTTCACCTCCAGAAGTTCTTACAGCTCCTTTTGCCTCCACATTGCAGCCTGAATGCCTTCTTACCACATTGACTCAGTCCCGCCATTTCCTTCTATAAAGCCTTCGGTGGCTGTCTATTTTTCTCAGGATGAAGACCAAAAGTTCAATATGTTCTACAAGGCCTGCTCACCTGGCCCAGCCCCTCACTCTGAACTCTAGACATGCTACTTCATTTTCAGCATATGGAGTGCCCCCTTTTTTCCTGTTTCATGTACTTCGCACATGCTAATTCTAAGAACTCCGCTTATTGCCTGTACTTGGTTAAATAATGTCCTCCCTCAAATTTACATTCATCCAGAAACTGTGAATGTGACCTTATTTGGAAACAAAGTCTTTGCAGATATAATGAAGTTAAAATGAGGTCTTACTGAGTTAGGATTAGGGTCCTAAATCCAATGACTGGTGTCTTTATAGGAAGAGGGATATATGGACACAAAGACACACACAGGTAGAATCTTGTGTGATGATAGAGGCAGAGATTAGAGTTATGTGCCACAAACTAAGGAACACCAAAGAGTGCCTGCTGCAACCACCTGAAGCTAGGAGAGAGGCATGGAACAGATTCTTTTCTCTAAGCCTTCAAAAGGAACCAGCCCTGCTAACATATTGATTTCAGAGTATTGGCTTTTAGAACCGTGAGATAATAAGTTTCTACAGTTTTAAGCCTCCAAATTGTGGCAAATTTTTATGGCAGCCACAGGAATCTCATACCCTCTCCCCATGTGTCCACATCCTTCACTTCTCTGCTCATTTCCTCAGAGGAGCCTTTTTAGATTTTCACTTAGATTATGTGTAGGTTTCATACAATCAGTGAAGCAAAATTGCACAGTGATGTGCAATATATTTATTTACTTATGTTTATCTGGGAGAATGTTTGATTACTATTTGTCTCAATGGTTATCAGGTTTTGAACTCCAAAGAGCAGGCAACAATCTTTCTTGTTTTGTCCACCTTTTATTCCCCTGACCATTAACTGAGATGAATGAATGAATAAAATGGATGGCTATGGATGATTTAAGAAGAATCAAAATGTATTAATAGTTAATTTCTCAGTTACAGTTTTTTAATTGTTGTGTATCTTTGAACAAGTCACTTCATCTCTCTGGGAATCTGTTTTCTCACTTATGAAGCAAGGCAAGTGGAATAGATTATTTCTGAGGCTTGGTTCAACTCTAACATTCCATGGGTCTGTGAGTCCTTCTCCTAAAAATTCTTCCTGAGACATTGGCCACATGGTTGGGCTCATATACCTGTGGAAAATAGGTCCGTTTCAAGAATATTTTATATAATTTTATAGTCACTATTAACATACCATTTACTGTGACTTGAATGTGATGAACAATAAAAATATGTTTACATGTTATATTCCCAAAGTCTAGCATTGTTCCTGGTAATTTTAGGCACTCAAAAACATTTGTTGCAATAAATAATTAAGGCAAGGACTAAATGTGTGTTTGGAATGGAGACTCCTTGGAACACCACAATGTACTCAAATTGTACCATCAGGGTTCTCTCTTACCCCAAATAGTGGTGACTGAAACCAATATGAGAGTTTAGAAGATCAATATTTTTCATTTTTTTCTTATTCTGCTCTCCTAAATGCCTTTATCATTGAAAAGACCACAGGGGAAAAAAAATCAAGAAAAGTTAAGACATAAAACCAGATATCTGAGGTAATTAGATTCATTTCACTTCACCTCCATCATCAGCTGGGTCCTTGGGGTCTGTCAACAAAGAAAATCTCGAAAGAAAATGGAGATTTTTTTAAAAAGTTACTTGACTTCATGTAGGATTTTGAAAGCAACCACTTTGGGGCTTTTTGTTTTCTTTTTTTCCCTGCCTGGGTCTAGTCCTAAATCTTCATCCAACATGCTGTGAAGCTAGTAATTTGTTAAATATCACGCAGATCCTCAGTGCTGAGTGAGGCTTTATATGCTTTATATTTTGCACATGTTGGGTAGTAATTGGGGATTTGTATTTTCCATGGGGAAATTTATCGGAGTAGTGAGGTTTGTTTCTCTTTTATAAAAGGATTGCTTTTTTTTTTTTTTTCCCCATGGTTTGGCTGTTGTGATCTCAGATTTTTTTTTTTTTTTTTTTTAAGGATGACCTATGCCACCCCAGTATGGTGATTATGATTTCTAATGCTGATTATTTATTGCCTCAGGCAAGGGATACCAGGTTCCCACTCTGTAGAAAGAAGCATCTCAGGAATCACTAAGAAGTGAAGTGCTGGCTTTTATATACCCCCAAACTAAAATAATACTTATTCTTTGTAATACTTATTAGAAGAAATATTAAACATTTATATAACTGTTTGTGTAATGGTCATCCTTATTGCTGAAATTTTAACTCCTCAAAAGAACTATGACTTGTTAAGAATCCTCTATGTGACCAGATACTTGAAGAAAGAAAGAATCCTTATCTCATTCTTGATTCAAACTTAGGCATTCTTGCCTTGGGTACGGGAGACTCTCAAAGAGGAGAGGTCTTAGCCCACATTGCCCCCAGAAGCAGAGTCAGAGCTAAAGGCTCATATGCAGGTGGTTTATTTCAAAATTGGCACCAAGGAGCAGGAGCAAAAAACAGGGAAAGAATAGAATTAGGGAAAGAAAAAAAGCCAATATAAAGATTCAGTATTGAGTTGACCACTCCTGTGGATATCTGGTGCTCATTGCCACTGGGACCTCCTGAGTAGTATCAAACACATTTCACATTTGTCTGCCGAGGTTCAAATGGATGAAGCACTTACCACTTGCTATCATCTGTTTTTGGAGAGTTGTCCCAAGTTTAAGTGTCCTATAAATTAGAATTGTGCCATGTGAAATGCCAAGTGGGCTCCAACAAGCATCCACACTGTGGTGTCCGAGTAGCACTTGGACAGGAGTGAGAATCACTGCTTTTGCCAGAGACAGGCACTACCAATGTGCATCTGGTAAAAGTTTGTACAGAACCACTGGGATTGAAAGGAAGTGAGGTAGGGTCCAAGAACTTGCTTGATGACAATAGTAACTATTTTAATCTAGACAGGTGTCATGTCAACATAGAAGCTAGACCATACATAATCTGTAAGTTACTACATAAGTCTGTAAGTTAGTTCTTATGTCTGTATGGTACACATTAAGTTAACCTGCTTCTCTATTCAACAAAAATAACTAACAAAGGATTAATTCAATCTAGTAATCCAGCTTGTTAAGATTGTCTTGTCAGCCAACCATGGGACTGGAATTTCCTAGTTTTATAAATTCCATGGAACCCAAAAGTAGAAAAGTGGTGTCCAGTGATGTGTTGATAAATACTTATCAACACTTAAAAACCAGCGACCTAGGAGAAAAATAAAGCCTTGATTTCTAGTTTGAAAATGGCTATGAGACAAATATTCCCATCATGGCCAGTTTCAAGCAACTAGTGTGATGTCACTTAATGCAAAGCTGGGAAGAGATGTGCACAATTTGCTCTTGAAAGCTAGAATTAGTCAACCCCAGTGCACCAATGGGGGTGCCATAGGTACACAGTTAATTCGAACAAGAGGTTCTACAGCAAGATCGTTAGGATTTAACATCTGAATACCAAAGCTTAAATTCTAACCCTATTACTTTTACAACTTTGGCAAATTTCCTACCTCCTCTATGCCACAAGTTTTCTTCTCTAAAATAAGCATAATGAAAGTACCATCTTATAGGGTTGTTGTGAAAATTGAGATTATTCATGCAAAGCATTATCTATTTATTGTATGGTATCTGGCATATGATAAGTACAGGAGGGTGGGCCAGGTGGTGAAAGAGGCAGTGCTGGGGCATATATGAAGTGGGAAGTAATAAAAGGAGTTTAACTAAAGTTTTGTACTTTATAATATGTACAAAAAGCAATTGTGAATAGCTTAGGAATATTCGAACTCTGCTCATCCATTCTACCTGCATTGGACATATCATAATATCAATAATTTGTTTTAGAAAATGGTTCTTATATTATAAAGGAGCAAATGAGGTTCTTAGTCAATTGATAGGAAAATTAATAGTAGAGAATATGATATAATGAAATCAAAATATAATTTTTCTATGAGCCATCTTCAAGTGACCTGGATATTATTTTGTTATAAGGAACTTTAGTAAGGATTTTAGGATGTGTTAGCAAAATTTTGTCAAGAAAACAGAATAAAGAAAGAAAACAAAAATAAAAAAGCATATTTAGTAGCAAAACTATTTGGTGGTCACATTTCCATTTAAACAGTGGATTTACTAATTTTAACATGTCTAGTTATTAATATTTTTCTAAGAATCCTTAATACAGATTAAGAGCCGAGCACTTACCACCTGTTTTACTATATGAACTTGAATTAATGAGATTATATTTTCTTCAAAATGTTCTTCTCTATTGAAATTTTCTTGTAATTCAGAATGACTTCGCCATACCCTAGTGCTTCTAATTAGGTCAGATTAATGAGATCTTACTATTGTATATGTCAAAAAAGGGATAATACATAGATTCTTATAATTGAGTTATCTTTTTACAAAAACGCTTCATTTTTTACAAATATGATAGCTCTAACAGTCTATTATCTCTGTTATATAAACTTGGAACCCCAATTCCATGTTTGATTTTTCCCTCACCCTCCACATTTAATCGCTATAACCAATTCTTTTGGTATTAAATATTACTAGCCCCATAAGCTTGTTGTAAGTATTAAGCAAAAAATACATATAAGGGTATAGAACAATGTCTGACCCATTGTAAGCTAATTTGCTCTTTATTTGTCTCCTTCATCAATCCATCCATCCATCCACTCATCCATCCATCATCCATCCATTCATCCATCTCTGTTATTATAATTCCACCATTATAATGCCTCTTGCATGCAGCTCTCTATTTGTGCTTACGAAGAGTTTCAGCCCTTCACTTTTCAGTCTGAAGTACTGCATGAACCTTACAACTTACACACCTGGCTACAATTTTTCTCTTACTCCAGACTTAGAGTGGAATATAAGAATTCACCATTTTCCGCAATGTAGCCCCAAACTAACATTTTGGCCCATCTCCCATGATGTAACTTGTCAACTAATTCTCAAGAGCATTACTTTCAGCCTTTGTAATTTTTTTTCTCTGAGTGGTTTTAACATGACACCATAAAAAAAAAAAAAAAAAAAAAGATAGAGGAAAGGTACAGATTAACCAGAGAGGGAGAAAATAAAGATGAAAGAAATAATAAAGAATGTGGCATTTTTAGTCCTTAAAGTTCACTTTTCTGAATGGTTGTGAAATATCAAGGGGAATCTAATATCTATGGGAACCTATTTCTTTTGGTTAAATCTTTTTTTTCAAGACATGAGGCATGATACACATTAGGAGAAGAAAAGCAAACTTGTGTACTGATTGGAGCAAGGGCCTGGAAGTCCAAATGCCAGATTTCCCTGCCTCATCTGCTCCAAATGCAGGGAAGGAGACTGGAAAAATGAGTTGCCAACAATTGAAAATACTCTGGCTATATTTGATAATGAAGTGCAAACTTATTCGGTCCATTTACTTACCCAAAAATGAAGATTTAGCAAAGATTCAAAAGGATGCCTAATTTAAAAAAAAAAAAAAAAAGATTGAGTGTTGCTTTGAGTCATTCTTCATCTGATAGCAGAGCATTCCAATGTTTTGGAAGTGGTGTAGAGTTCAATATTGTACCATATAAGAAAGTAAGCCAGATTATCGTTACTCCATATAAGATAAACAAACCTTCTGATAGTCTCAACAGAGCAAGTTACTTCAACTTTTGAAAGGGAATTGGAGTGACCTTACTCCTTCTTATGTACATTCCATATAGATAATTATACCTTATAAAAATAATGTTGAATGTGTCTAAATTTTGAGGCAGGCTGAGAAATTTAGTGAATGCACTTAAATGCTTAGAAATTCTTGAGTAGAGTAAAAATAGTATTATGAAGGCATTAACAAACAACTATATATAGAGACTAATTTCTTAGTCTACATATGTGTATGTGTACATATATGTGTATGTATGTGTATATGTGTACACACACATACATAGACACACATACACACCCATATACACATATATAGACTAATAAATTGGAGAAACTGACAGGATTATTTAGATTCATAGGAATTTACATATTGCAGTAGGTTTTTTGGTTTTCTAACAAAAAAGAGATGTTTCTTTTATTCATGTATGGAGGAGCATTTTGTGTTTCGGTAGCAGGCACTTGGCATTTGGTTAGTCCCAGTTTCTGCTCCAGAGTAAAACCATATTGAGTAAGATGACCCTCCTACCTTAAAGGTTACTATTGCTTAAAAGATTGCAGATTTTTCACCTGGGGCCACAGCATGAGCTGGAAGAAGGATTTCAGAACCCATGCCCAACAATACAATCAGTTCCATTATGTGACTTGTTTCATGTTACATTCATGCTTTATTTAGTCCTGCTTCTGACATGTTTGTTTTAAAGGGGTTTGTGTGTTTGCTTGCTTTATTCCCTTTCAGAGGATGTGTGTGTTTCTGAGAACTACTTGGTTTTCATCCTCACTTTTGAAAACACAGATCAATTTGGAGAAGTTCGTTTTGTGGGTCTCAACATAGTATAATAGTGACTTTGAATTGCTGAAGTCCAAATAGATAGATTTCATAATATTTAAAAACTAAGAGCCTAAAGAGCCATTCTCACTTTAGGAAAGTATGTAAGTGCTTTGGGATGATGATGGAACTGGTATAATTGACCAAGAGAGTTTTGCTCACAAGTCTATGCGAGTGCTTATATCACAATATTAAATTATCTACTTATGTGCCTGTCTCCCACATCTGACTATGAACTCCTTTCCAGCAGAATCCATTTATTATTCATCTTTGTATCCTGAGGCCTGAGGATATAGGACTTCACCTGGTACATAGTGGGTCCTCAATAAATGTGTGACAGGATGAGATAAATTTAAATGACTTGACCATTCCTTTGAGTTCTCAGGAGTATGCAGCAGATGTGTTCACAGGTGGAATCCTTTCCTATTTAACAACATCCACTCCAATGTGTTATAGCAAGAGTATTATCCCTAAGCAAAGCTCCCTTTTATAGGCATTAACAGGTGAGTCCCAAACCTTTGAGCATAAAAAACCATGCAGAAGCTAAAGCCCATAGTGCTATAAGAACAGGGTATATGGCCTCTTAGAAAATGTCACCATTGTCTTGCCAAGAACGTAAGCTAGGAACAAAGTGAGGCGTCTTACAACAAGGCACACTTAATCCACATCTAGTGTAAGAGATGATCTGGGGCTACTTGGGTGGGTGCCTGAAAGTTATTTGAGAAGTAACTATTTATTTACTCATTCATTGAACAAATGAGTACAAAGGAGTCCATACTGGGTACTAGGCATTGGATTAGGAACTGGAAAAAATAAAGAAAAATAAAGATGTGGCCCCTGCCCTTAGGAGGTCCACAGTTCAGTATAAAACATAATAATACTTTGGTTTCTTCAATGTTATAAAATATTAATTAATGTTATTGTTAACACAAGTTGGGCATGACACATAATGTGCACGGAGTTTGCATCAGACTTTTAAACATTTGGTGTTTGTGTTTGTTTTGCTCTTTTATTTTGTTTGTTTTGCTCTTTTATTTATTTTGTTTATGCTCTTTTGTTTGTTTATGCTCTTGTTTATGCTCTTTTATTCAGTATCTATGATGCACTTGGCACTGTGGGTATAAAAATGAAGATGTGATATCTTCCTGCAAGCACTTATAATGCAGCAGTATTGCTAGAGGAACACACCCAAGTATGCCTAATGCCAATATGGAAAGTTGTCTGAGTAGAGAGGCTGTCAAAAGAAGTGGACACAAGGAATGAGACTTTCTAAAATACTATGGGCCAAGTACTTCAACTGGTTCAATGTGGTTCCTAAACAAAGAAAAAAAAAATAAGTTTTTGTTCAAATGATGCTACATTTGGAAAGAGAAAACTTTTTCAACATTATCAGTCACTGGCTGTATGATCTTGGATAAAATCTCCTTAGCCTCAGATTTTTTTCACTTGAGCTAGAGAAGCTCTAAGGCATCTTGGAATTCTAATAATAGTCAAATGTGCTGCTCAGGGTTCTCCAGAGAAACAGAAGCAATAGGATATATAGAGATATAGAAGAGAGGGTTTATGATGGGAGTTGGCTCACAATATGCCACCTGCAAGCTGGAGAGGCCAGAAAACTGGTGAGGTAATTCAGCCTGAGTACGAAGGCCTGAAAAGCAGGGGAGCCACAGGTTTAAGTCCCAGAGTTCGGTGGCCCAAGAACCAGGAATTCGGATGTCCAAAGGCAGGAGGAGACGGATGTACCATCTCCAGAAGAGAGTGAATTTACCCTTCCTCTGACTTCTTGTTTGTCAAGGCCCTGTTCTACAGATTAGATAATGCTGGCACACATGGGTGTGGGCAGATCTTTACTCAGTCTACTGATTCAAATGCCAATCTCTTCCAAAACATCCTCACAGACACACCCAGAAATAAAGTTTTACCAACTCTGTGGCCAGTCAAGTTGATAAATGAAATTAACCATCACAGCTACTATAAAGGCACGTACCATAAAATAACTCTAGCACCATACAGAACAAAACACAATCAAATCTTAGAGTGAAGCTCAGATCCTGTAGTGAAGCCAGACCCAGAATCTGAGTACATTTCTGATATAAGCCAAGTTAAACTTTAAATTTAAAGAGAACAATTCAAGTGTATTACTCTTTGCAATTCCCTGATAACATGCCATTCAGAGAAAACATACGTAATGTTAGGATATCACATTTTACAAATTTTCTTCATATATGAATCAACATTTAGTGATTTCCACTGGGAAGTTTTAGAAAGCATGAGAGCATAGATGTCACTAAATTGTGTGGGGAATCATATTTTGCACACACATGCCCTCTAATCTCTTTTATAGTCATAACCTGGTGAACTGTTAGTGTCATGCATTAATCTGTAGGTAACTGACCTACTGGGTAAAGGCAGTCAGCAGTGCCAAGCCTGGGGCATATTTCTTTCCTGATAATTGTCTGTTACCCTCTTGCGCACTCCATGTAGTTTGGGTTTTTTTCCCTTTGCTTTCAGCAACAAAGGCTTGGTGTATTACTTAGTACAAAGGAAGTTTGGATATTCTAAATAACCTCTACTTTATTGAACCGCACATCACAAATAAAAAGGGTCCTGTACTGGGTCCTTATTTTGTTATCTGGAGGCTTCTTGGGTTACCATCAATCACTGAAAAAAAAAAAAAAATGCTTAATCTACTCTCAGCCTTTCTACTTTAAACCTCCTCTACCCTTCACCTCAAAGAATAAGAAAAAAATTATTTTTTTAGCAAGATATATGAAAATATTTCCCACATTTTCCTGTCCTAACAATACTAATTTAGCCTGGTAACTGTGTCTCAGAGGACACTGAAGTTGGTTGGGTAGTATCTGCACTTGATGAAACTCTGCTTACTTGCATTTCTTTAGTTAGTTGCTCTGGAATTTTGCCAAAGATTAAGGTAAATTGACTACTTTCATGCTCCTGAATAATATTTATCTTCTTTGTGAAAACTGGGTCAATGTATGGCCATTTCAAGGTTATGAATATCACAGTTATCATATAATTTTTATATGATTCACAAATATTTTTAGGCATTGAAATAAAAATTATGGTGTTTGGACATTCTGTCACTTAGACTCTAAATGTTAGAGGGTTAGTATGAAAAATGCCTGTAGTCGATAACTGGCAAATTTAGTGCTTGGCTCTGGGTGCCTTTCATCACACTGAGCCTGGGCCCTCATTTTCTTCCTCTCCTTTACTCGCTGCCCTCCCTTCTCACCTCCCACTCCGTTGTGCGTGTGTCTGATGAAAGTTACTCACCTTCCATATTTCTGCTTAAGCCTCTTCTTTTTATTTATTACAAGGATAAGTTGCCTAATCCACCACATGTGCCCTGCCATGTGCTACATATTGACAGTAGAGAACGGTTAACATCTTTTCAGCCCAGTTTGTGTATATGTCTAATGTCTCAGCCCACTGCCAAGCTCGCAATGTGTATGACCTTGATGAAGTCAGCAAATTGTGTCTTCCTAAACTCTGTTTTCTCTACTGAGAGCTACAATGTCTAACACACAGGGACAATAAAACTTATTGAAAGAAATAGAATTCAGCCTCAATTTTCATGCCTCAAATATTCAGAAAATATTGTGATATAGATGCTGCTTGTTTCTTCTTTCTCTTTGCCTTAATATAGAAGTAACATAACTTTCTAAAGGTGATCGAGAGATAAATTATATAATTTCTGAGATTTGACAATAAATTAATGAGGTTGCATTTTAAACCATGGCAGGATATTTGCTCAAATGAACATTGTCTGCTTCCATGCAGTCATCTTGGAAGGTTACATATTTGGCATGAAGTTGTTGCCATTGCTCAAAACCACAGTTTCGGAACTTCTTTGCAAAATTGCTTTTCCAGTCCTTTTTCAATATCCTCCACATGGCAAATCTTTATTTTCTAAGGTTGAATTAGATTTTTTAAAACAGCCAAAACTTTTTGAGAGCCAAGGTTGGCAGGAGTGAATGCTTAAACTGTATAATGTCATTGTTGGCTATTTTGGTACACTATGCCTCAGGAGAATGGTGCCTTATATAATTGTAAATTACCTCCATCGGGAGAATAATGAGAATACTAACACAACAGCTGGCCTGCTTCCTCTCATCCTTAGAGTTCCACCTTGTGTGGTCTGCTGTGCATTAACCTATTTCTACACCGTTAATAAACAATTGCTTTTCTAGTCTTTTTTTGTTGTTAATGATTAGAATGTACACACACACACACAGCCTCTCCAGGCCTTATTTGCCTAGGTCTGCTTTTCATAATGTCCAGCATAAAATATTAGAAAGAGCCTTATTCTTATAAGTCATCAGGGTAGACTCTGGAACCAGCTTAGCCAGTTATAAGCTGTGAGCCTTTGGACAAGTGACCGAGTCTCATTCCCCCTATCTGTAGAATATACATTGTTATATCAGGCCTACAACTCTCAGAGAAAAGTTGGAGGGTTATATGAGAAAGCGAATGTGAAGGTATTTCCTTTTAGGCACCCACTTTACTACATAAATTATTCCAACATAGTGTCTCTAGCCATGTATGGCACTAGGTTTGTTTGTTTTGCTTCTCTCCCTCCCCTAACAAAGAGTTGGAGCTCCTTAAAATAAAGAACCATGGTAGACTTTTATCAGTATTCCCTGTTCAGATTTTGGCACCTAGTAAGCACTCAATAAATGAGTTTTATACATAAATTTATAAATGTATTAAGTCTTGATTTCTGTGGAATAAAAATTTCAATTCCAAGGAAATATGCCCATTACCACTTTGCCATTATTCTTAGGAACTTTAACATTTGTGGGAGATATGCTATTTGTCCCCCAGTGTCCTTTCTTTCTTGCTTCCCCTTAATAATAGAAACCTATTAGATTTGGCAAGGCGTGAGTCCAGTCAACTGCAGACTATTAAGTGATAGTTGTGACGATATCACTACAATATGGTTAGTGATGTGTGAGCAGAAGTGACATGTTCAATGCCCTTAAAAGAAAGTGGCTTTCCCCTGGATAGGATAATGTTGAACCAGCTTTGAACATGTGGATGAGGGCTACATCTGGGTGCTGCAGTAACAAGATAGGGTCCCTGAATCTCTGAATGACCTCACAGAGCGCAACAATCTACCCCGCTAAACTTCCTGCCTACATCTGGGTTGTTATGAGAGAGAGAAATAGACTTGCATCTTAACAAAGCTGCTGTGTTTTGTGGTATTTCTTATTACAGTAGCGTAAATTATACTGTGATAAATATTTTTAGATTGTATAAAATCCATTTGTAGATTTCAGCCAATATATTGGCCATCTGTTCTTTTGCCTTCTTGCTTTCATCATTCTTTTCTTCGCTGCACCTTAGATGCCCTTTGTCTTAGTCTCCCCCTTATTCTTGTTGACAATGGTAAGTACGTCAGACTCCAAGGTTTGTCTTCAGAATCTACCTATAACCACAGAATTTGTTTGACTGCATCTAACCATCTGATTTATTGGCACTGCTAATTTCTTCTTATCAATTCTTCTGCTCTCACTAACTTCCTTACCTAGCTAAGATCTCATGTTCATCTCTAAAATCACTTCCTTATAGATACTTTGCCCAGCAAAGCTGAAATTGTCATGCATCCCAACACCCCACATCCTGTACTCATGCAGCTGGACACTGCTGGAGGAAAGCACAAGACTGAAAGACTATGCTTATGCTTGTTCATATTCCTCCCTTCCCTTCCTCAGCTCTCTTAACTTCCATGCCACATCCCTTAGATAGAAACATTTCTTCTAAACTCATTAAAAAAGGAAACCAACAAATCACATGTCTGTCCTCCTTTGAAGCTACCAATCTGTCCATGTCTCTACTCAAATGCCACTCCTTGCTTACTACAAATAAGATGTTCCTGCATCCATCAAAGGCCAACCCCATCCTGGTGCTTAGAGTCCCACCCCATCTTACAGTCTCAGGTCCTGTCTTCTAGTTAGTAATCGTTATCAGTTTCTCTCTCACTGTACTGTATTTTATCTATCAGCAAACAAGTTTGCTATTTTATGTCTGATATGTTTTGGCTGTGTCCCCACCCAAAACTCATCTCGAATTCCCACATGTTGTGGGAGGGACCCAGTGGAAGATAATTGAATCATAGTAGCAGGTCTTCCCTATGCTGTTCTGGTGATAGTGAATAAGTCTCATGAGATCGGATGCTTTTATAAAGGTGAGTTTCCCTGCACAAGCTCTCTCTTTGCCTGCTGCCATCCATGTAAGATGGGACTTGCTCCTTGCCTTCTGCCACGATTGTGAGGCCTCCCCAGCCACTTGGACTTGTAAGTCCATTATACCTCTTTCTTTTGTAAATTGTCCAGTTTTAGGTATGTCTTTATCAGCAGCTTGAAAATGGACTACTACAATCTCCAACTTAAAAAAAAAAAAACCTAGATGTCTACATCTCTCCCAACTACCTCTCATTCCTTTACTTTTCATTCACTACAAAACTTAGTGAGGAAATTGTCTATGGTCACCACACACACTTCCTTACATCACATTTTCTTCTCAATCCACTCAAATTGGATTGCATGTCTTTCACTGCATGTCCGTTGAGGCTGAACATATTCATCAGAGTCATGAATGACATCTCTGTTGCCAAATCCAATAGCTTCTCTTTTTATTTTACTCCATCCCAGCAGCTTTCTAATTAGTTAACATTCTGTCTTTTTTGATGCCTTTTATTTTCTTTGATTCTGCAACACAATACTTTCCTAATTGTGCTGTTTTTTCATGGGCTACTTCGTTTTTTAATTTTTTTTTTAAATTTTCTATTTCCATAGGTTTTTGAGGAACAGGTAGTAGTTGGTTACTTGAGCAAGTTCTTTAGAGGTGATTTATGAGGTTTTGGTACACTCATCACCTGAGCAGTATACTCTGAACCTTGTGGCTACTGCATTTTTAACTCCTTTGCTGCTTCCTCCTCCTATCCTCACCTTCTAAATATTGGCATACTCTAAGTTGTGACCTGAGCTTTAATTTTTCCAAATTCTTCAGGAATCTTATCGTTTTGTCCACTGTTGTATCCCAAATACCTAAAACAGTTTATGTCACACAGTGGGACCTCAATTAATGTTTTTAAAGTGAATGCATACATTATCTAGCGTCTTGGGAAAAGTGACATTAAATAATATCCCTGTCTTTTGCTCCACACATCCATTTTGGCATGTTTCTGGACTTTGGTCTACTTCTATCTTTCTCATGTGTTGGAGTTTAATAATTGCTCCCTGAGTGGGATGACTCAGCAACTGTTTTTACATGAGCTTATGGATTTGTGTATACAATAAAATAAACTTAACAAACTCTGCACACAAAGACAAAAACAATGGAGTGTTAAACAATTACCATGTGAATTTGCTTTGACTAGACAACTAATATAGATAACACAGTTTTTAATCTTATTTCCCTTAGCACAGTATTTTTTCTTTTATATTGTAACTTGAATTATACAAGCAACAATTCTAATTATAAGGTTCCTCTAAAAGAACTGTAAATTCCAGTTTGCATTTTACTACATTGTGCTCCACCCTTTCTGTCTTTACACAATGGAGAAAGCATTTTGTTTGCAGCATGCTTTGAGGTCAGGAATGAAAGATCTGGTAAGTCCATGGCATTATGAGTACAATGTGTTTAAAGTGGCCTAAGCCATTTGCACAGGAAAACAACATGTTCTAATCCATTTAAGGGCCTTTGTAAGTAATCAGGTCTCCAAGCTTTAATCCACTTCATTATACCTAGGTAGTGAAGCATAGAGGTTTTAAGATTCCTACAATTACTGGCTGATAAGGTACAGTGACTACCAAAGATGCATTAGGCAATGATATTCTAAAGAAAGCACTTACAGCCTGTGACCACATGTCACAGAGAGGTTTGGACTGGGCTGGGTGTATGCTGAGGTAGCATGTCTTCTTATACAACCTGGTCTAAAATTGCCTAAAATATATATTAGACCAAGCTACCTGGTAAGGGTTAGTTATCACCATCCTCTTGGAGAGCCAGTGTCAGGCATTACTGATGCCTCCAGAAACTCAGGTCATATATTGAGTATTCCTAGGTGTTAATCATACATCTAGTAAGCTGATTTTTCTCTCACATTTATAACCGCCAAATAATTGCACCAAATATTTTATGTCTCAGGCATAGCTCCCTGGTTTCTAGCATTCATTCTTATATGTTCTAGCTAATTACAAAATAAAGCCCTGCTGATGACATCCTGCCACAAGAGCTGTATTGTTTAGTGTCTGATGACTAAACTGGGACTGTAGTCAGCAGCTCCACAGTAACAGTCCCACCTGGATGCATCTGGAGTACAGATGTGCAATGAAACAAACTCAGCTCTCTATGTTCAACACTTTCCTGAACTTTCCATCTAAATACATAGACTGTAATTTTCCTTTATAAACTGTGAACCAGGTAAACAGAAAAACTTCAGATTTAGCTAATCTATTATGGGCCAATAATATTATCCCTTTGCAAAGAAATCTATCAGGAAAAATATAAGATTGTATTCTGGTCTTCTAGACATTTTCTTTTGTGTTTTACTTTGTGAAATAATTTGTTATAGCCTAATCTGCATGAGGTCAGTGGTCAGTATAGAACCCCTGGCTACGTTTCTTTAAGAAATAAATATTCGAAGATATTCATTAAAACTTTATTTAGTAGTCAAATATGTTATCCAATATTTATTAGCTGGTTGTTTTTCCTCATATATGTCATGAAATATTACTCATTATTTAACTATCAGAGTTTACACTAAAGCTAGGATTAAATTTCTCCATGTCTTGGAATCTGAGGAAAGAATGAGTGAAGTCTATACTATATTATTTCATTACCAACAGAAATTTATAAGACCTTTTGTATTGTTTTATTGACTTGGTATCTCTTATAATTCAACATTTCTGATTCTGAAGTTTGCATTTGTTCATATTTTCCATCTTTTCAGTGTTGTCTTATCAAAACAGGTAAATAAATAAGATTATAGTACGGGCGCAGTGGCTCATGCCTATAATCCCAGCACTTTGGGAAGTCAAGGCGGGCAGATCACGAGGTCAGGAGTTTGAGACCAGCCTGGCCAATATGGTAAAACCCTGTCTCTACTAAAATTGATAATTAAAAAAAAATTAGCTGGGAGTGGTTGCACACACCTGTAGTCCCAGCTATTCTGGAGGCTGAGGCAGGAGGATCCCTTAAACCCAGAAGGCGGAGGTTGCAGTGAGCAGAGATCACGCCACTGCACTCCAGCCTGGGCAACAGAGTGAGACTCTGTCTTAAATAAATAAATAAATAAATAAATAAATAAATAAATAAAATAAAATAAAATTGTAAGTAAATTAATATTGCTAATTATCATGTGGTTGACTATTGATTACCCTGGACTTCAGAATGTCACTTCTTGGGAGGTAAACAACATTTAATTTAAGCTACTCTATCTTATGTATTCGAATGTAATGCAATATAACATGATGCACACTTTTTATTAAATCAAACTAACTTTCCTCCTCTCTATACATGTATGTAATATGAACACTATTAAAGATTTTGATGCTACAAAAGCTGCTCAGGCATAGTCACCTAGGATGTTCAAGTCCTCAGGATTGAGGGCAAAGGGTATTTTAGGTGAGAGTGTAAGGAATACAACAAGGTGTTTTTTGTTTCATTTAGTGGGTTTCTATTGGTGTTTTTGAACAACTTTCAGCAAAGGCTCCAGCCTGGTGAAGCTGAATTTGAAAGCTTTTTCTGGTTTTTGCCTATACCTCCTAGAAACTGATAATCCATATAGGAGAGATTTTCTCAGCTCTTAAAATATCCCATCGTTGCTCTTGGGGTATCTCATCCTTGTAAGGTAAGTGCACTCTTACATGTAAAAATGTAAATGGATAGTGCCATAGGACATGTTAGTATTCCACTCCATCTTTAGGAGGCTCCTTTCTACTCCACCACACTTTTCAAGGCTCTAATATATACCTATATTTTCCATGCTTGTCAGGAGCCTCCCTAGAGACAAAGTTAATGTGAGAAATGCCATTTGCTCCAGATTCCCTATTTCTCATTCCTACCAAAATGTCTGCTTACCATTCAGAAAATTCATAATCACATGCAAGCACATGTTAAGAAGTTCTACTTAGTGATACTCCTTCTCCTCCTCCTGATAATGTATAGATTAACAAGGATCTTCCGGAGGCAATGACAGAAGATTCACATAACCTGGTATCTGGTAAAAGAAACCTATTTGATCAGTCCAGTCTCATGGTAGCTGTCGTTGCACACCATGAGGTAATGAGAAACCACAGTTTAAAAGCTGGCCTGTGAAAAGTCACTATTCTGACCTGAATAAGTGCCATTAAAAGAGAGATGGTTTATGTGTTATTAAAAATAAGTGAATGTGTTCTTTTCTTGGTGAATTTGAAAAATATCTGAAAATGCACACATTTCTGGTGGTGGATGCGTAATTGTAAATCCGCTATTAAAAACAGGTTGACATCTAGAAATGTTAAAATATCTGTATTATTACGACCTCCCAAAATTATTCCTCTTCAAATTATATACATATATATATTGTGTATATATCGTTATATATACATATATAACTTAAAGTGGAATGTATAAAACCTATAGTGATTTTTTTTCTTAAACTTTAATGCTCATCCAAATCATTTGGGGATCTTGTTAAAATTACAATTCTAATTCAGGAGGTGTGAAATGGAGTCTGAAATTGTCTATTTCTGGCAATCTCCTAGGTGATAAATATGAGGTTGGTCTAATTTATTTAATTAGGCTAATTTATTTAGTTGGTTAAATAAATTATAGTTATTTATACAATGAAATGCTATACAGCAATGGAAATAAACAAATGACAGTTACCTGCAAAAATATGGATAAAACATGTGAACAGCATTGAGTATATAAAGTAAAACAAAAGAATATATATAATATATATGTGTGTGTGTGTGTGTATGTATGTGTATATATGTAAAATTTCACCTAGATAAAATTTTAAAACAGCTAACATATTTTAGAGGCCTACATCAGTAGTAAAACTATAAAGAAAGTGAAAAAGTCACCTCTGTTTAAAAGATCACCTTCATTTAAGGTGAAGAGTTTGTAATGTTATAGAAGGGGGAACCTGGGGGATCGTGGAAGAATGACCTGAGTAGTGGTTATATTGGTAGTTATATGAATCATTGCTTTGAAAATATTCATCTACTGTTAATTTATGTTTTATGTCATAAAACATAAAGGCTACAAAAATATAAGAGAATAATGAAGCACATGTCTACCAGACCTATTTTATTGTGATGTTTTTCTTTGTTAATAACTGAGGAATTACTCTGATGAAATTTACTTTGACGTCCACAGAAAGTTATCTCTGAAAAAAATAGAAATTCAGTCTAGTGTCTCATGGCATAGTAACTTTAAGATAGAATATTTATGGATGAACAAACTTATCTGTAACATCTTACTATATAGTATGTGTTGTTTGATATTGACTGATTTCAATACTAGAGGTAGTTTTGTTTCCTATGTAATTATATTCTTGGTTAAAAAAAAACAGGAAATTGGAGCACAATTTGCATACCACGGTAGATGTATGGTATTTGCCTACATTGCTTCTCTTCCGTTTATGAGCCGTGCTGTTCTGTTAGGTGGCTCTCATGGGACTGTCACTCACATGCCAGCCTGCTCTTAATATCAAAGAGGTCGTATGATCCAGGTCTGGCCAACCATGGTGCCCTACATTTCTGTCCACAATGATAAATCCCAAAGCAGGGCCAGCCCTTCTGCTAGATGTGCTATAAAGGTGCTGGAAGTGAAGGGCTCCTTCTAAGTCTCAGGGAGAATTTTTTGGGGGACCGTGGAAGATGGAATACCTAGTGACCATTTTTCTTCTATTTGGTGAGAAGGGATTTGAAAAGGTAACGAATAAAACAATAAAAATGTAACAATAAGAAACATGAAGTGTTTGGAAAAAGAAGGATGACAAAATTTTTTGAGCACCTGGATCAAGTGGATGAGCCAATAAATTATTGTTGGTTTTTTTTTCGTGTTATTGCCTGAGCTATTTTGAATTTAGTTCCTAATACCCCTGAAAGTCCTAAACATAGTCTAATATAATTCCAGCATTCACAGTCTAAACTTGCTGATTTCTTTGTGTACATTCTCCTTTTAATCAATTTTTTGAAAAATAAAATTAATCCATAATTAATTACTTATAATTAATTGCTAATGAAGGACCTAAATTGTGAAGGATAACACACTTATGGATAATTGATTACCACAAAACTTTGCTGTATTACTCTGTTTATAGGGATTGCTTTCTTAAAGTGAACATAGAATTGGAGAGAGACTAAAATAAAAACAGATTGCTGCCAAATGAAATGAGGTGATGTCCTGGTCAGGTTTCCATCTTCCAGTCTCATTCCATACATGTTGAAATTTTGACTTCTCAGTTTCACAGCCTCACTAAAAGGAAATAACACAGTAAATGTATACACTTTGTTCATGGGTAAAATGTAAAATCTAAGTAAGAGTACTAATGTCTAGAGGCTTCAGCCATACTGTGAGGAAAGTTTCACCAAAAAGGGCTGTAAAGCAGTGGCTACACATTGAATCACCTGAGGAGCTTTATAAAGCTACTGTTAACTGCTCTGGGATATGGCCAAGGTATCAGGATTTTAAAGCAATTCTACTGGGCAGCCAAATTTAAGAAATGTGACAGAAAGGAGCTACTGAGCCTACACAATTCCTTAGCCTCAGTCCCAACTCAGAGGTTTTCCATGGTCCCAACTCATAGGTTTTGAAGGACTTGGACAAGTTAATGCCAGTGAAGGTGGTGTATGGAGGAACAGATAACCCTGTCTTCTGGGAGCATCTGGGGATTATTTTCAGACTGGACTATACCACAATGCCCTTGGGCTACTTACTGTGCCTCACCTGAACCTTGCTCATTGCAGGGTTTCAGGGGACTTCTCAGCTGAATAACAAGGAAGCACTCCTAGGCCTACTCTCATTTAAACACAGCTTGCATCTGAAATCATTCTCCATAGATTTCAACTGCTTTCTGCCAGAGCTCCTTCTTCCTCTCTCCTCATTAGAACAACAACAGTGAAAACAACAAAAACACAAAAGCAGAAACAAATAAAAAACTACAAGGCAATGTTCTTAACCAAAGATTCAGGAACCCCAATGGGCAAACATGATCATTTTGGAGTAAGCAAAACTCACCTGTAAAGATTTTTTTAAAAATACCACACTATCTCCTTTCCTCTTTACCTAATAGCTATCGCAGGAGTGTCCAATCTTTTGGCTTCCCTGGGCCACACTGGAAGAAGAAGAAGAAGAATTGTTTTGGGCCACACATAAAATACACTAACACTAATGATAGGTGATGAGCTAAAAAAAAAAATACATACATATATATATATATCTTTTATATATATAAAACATTATATATATCTTATAATGTTTTAAGAAAGTTTACAAATTTGTGTTGGGCTGCATTCAAAGCCGTCCTGGGCCACATGTGGCTTGCAGGCTGTGGGATGGACAGGCTTAATCTATTGCTTCACACTCAGGTAAATTTCACAGGTAATTCTGATAAGCATATCTGGTACAATTCTTCATTGCTAGGTTGGCCCCTGGATAGGTTTCAAGAAGTCTATGGATTGTTCCCTCCTGCAAATGATAAGCAACATTTTATGCTTGTGACTTTGGTTGGTATACAGAAATAGATCATTAAAAAAAATTAAATTATGAAATGGGCCTGTAAGTTCTCTCCTATTTAAAATCACTTCAGTACATTAAAAGTATAAATCCCCACTGGAAGATATTCACTTTTCTCATAAAAAGACAGTTATTCTTCTAGCTGTTATTAATAAGACTTTCTAACAAGACTTTCTAGCTAGATGAAACTTCAGAATTCCATTTTTGAAAAGATTACTTTAGTTCAGTTATGAAACACTAATTCATACTAACCATTAGTCACACACTTTTCTATGGTCCGGGGAAGACGAGGCTAACATGCTCTTTCGGATGTTTACTACTGTGAGAGAATTGTAAGTTTACTTCAGTGTAACCATAATTCCTTTACTGTTTTATTAGAATCTCTAGTTTTTTAATTATAAAAAAGTGTACTAGTGAAACAATTTATAGTTGATATAGGTTGGCTATTTGTCCCCCCCCCCCGACCCCAAATCTCATGCTGAAATTTGATCTGCAATGTTGGAGGAGCGGCCTAGTGGGAAGTGTTTGGGTTATGGGGTGGATGTCTCATGAAGACCTTGGTGCCATCTTTGGGGTAATGAGTGAGTTCTCTATTAGTTCTTCTGAGAGCTGACTGTTGAAAAGAGCTTGGCTCCTCCCTCCCCTGTCTCACCTCTTCTCTCACCATGTGATGTGCACACACTGGCTCCCCTTCACCTTCCACCGTGAGTGGAAGCTTCCTGAGGCCCTCATCTGATGCAGATGTTGACACCATGCTTCTTCCATAGTTTGCTGAACCATGAGCCAAATGAACCTTTTTTTCTTTATAAATTACCCAGCCTTAGGTATTCCTTTATTCCTTCGTAGCAACACAAATGGACTAAGACAATTAATTATTCTCACCTCTCCCTTTCCTCCATTCCCTGGAGATGGCCAATACAGTGTCCTATGTATCAGGTAAGTACAAATACATACAGTGTGTGTGTGTGTGTGTCTCTATGTGTGTGTGTGTGTGTGTGATTCTAAAAACAAAAATGCAACCACATAATTCAATTTGCTTTTCTCACTTAACAACATATCTTAAATATTTTTCCAGGATACAAAACTGCTTTTGAAAGCATATACAGTATTATTTTCTGAAAGCATCAGATCTTTCATAATGAGCATGCTTTCTGTGAAATGGAAATGGAAATATAGTCTTGGAATATCAAAGTCAGCTGCTTTTATCAAAGCCGGCATTCTCTTCTCTCCTGTGTCATTCACCTGTGCATGCTCCATAGTCCTCCACCCTCTGCCTTCCTTCATTCACCCTATGAGAGGATGGTGCCCTGCTCTCACTCAGTCTATGCAGTCCTTTCAGAAGACATTTGCAGGGCTCTGAGGTTGCTTCATACATAGGTTTCCTTCTAATACATATTTCATTCAGAAACTATTCTGTTGAGTGAGCTTGCATGCATGTTTTCCATTGTGAGCAAAGAAAAATAGATTTAGCACTAAAATGTACCATCTGTGTCAATATGTGTCAATATGTGATGGCATAGATTTAAATCTGAGCACATTTGTTAGTTTTAATTCTAGTGCATCCAGGGCTGCAGTCATTGTTTCCCCAGGCCTCTGAAGAAAGATCTTCCTGAGATCACCAAATCCTTTCTTAGAAGTCGGGTCAAAATTCTATTGAGAAAGGTCTCTCTTGGGTAGGAGCTACCCAGAACCTTCCTGCCTGACTTGTTCATTGAGTGTTTTTACACCTAAAACGGCACTGTGTACAAGGCTACTGAGAACAGAGTTAGACGTGAGATCTTTTTAATCTCTCGTGCCACAAATCCTTTCTCTTTTGCTTTATGCTTTATGTTATGCTTTGTTGCAACACAAATATTTAAGATTAGTTTTTTACCCTCAAGATGCCCCTTTCATTGAGAAGATTCTTCCTAGTTTGAGCCAGGATATCAGGAATGTGGAAAAGCCAGTGAAGTTTTAATTGGATTAAACTCTGTGTGTCCCTCCACCCCACAACCTCCTCACTGGCAACTTTCTTGACAGCTTAACTAACAAGATAATATGCAACAAAGAGATGTGGCATTCAGCAGGGCCTCCTGCCTTACCTGGGGGGAATACACCTGGGCCAGCTGTGAGTAGCAACAGGATAACAGGTAACCGACAACAACCCTCACTCTGATACTGTCACCAACTCTCAGGCTTTGTGCATTTCTGAGATGAAATTCAAACCTTAAATTTTAGCTGCTCAAAGTGATTGGATTCAGCAGGCGCATCCTGAACTTGCCGTGGAAGTGCCAGAGGGGGAGCAAAGCCACTTCCCTGGTCTTTAATTCCCTTGGCCAAAAAAAATCAAAATCTGTCCATTTGGCACCTTTGAGAGGGAAAAAGGGCAATACAGATTTTCCTTAATAAAATAATGCCGGCTATTAAAGAGCAGTCTTGCTGATGTCATTTGACGCCCTTCTCTCACAGGGCTGGCAGGCACGAGGCCAGGATGTAGGGAAGTGCAATTGGAGACATTAGTTACAGCACCTTAGGTACGGTAGCAAGATAATATTTGATAAATGAAAATAAATCCAGGCAGACACAATTTCCAAATAGGTTTTAGAAGTACCTGTCACTTTCAGACTCTCTTCTTAAGCGTAACCCTTGGTGAGCGAATCCATTTTACCGCTTCTTCTAGGTAGAAAATTTTAGTGTGCCCTAGAAGAATTCAGTATTTCTAGGAGGAGACTGACAGTCACATCTTCATGAGAATGGGAGACTCTGCAAAAGCTCATTTCAAATAGTTTTCATCTAAAACTGGAGTTATTGAATGCCTATACTTTCACTTCAAAAGCCTTGGGAGGAATCAAGTGACCCCCAAAATATTGACCTCACAAACAGAAGTGTTAGTATCTCAAATACCTTTCACAGGAAGACACCCATTTCATGTCATGAGAAGGCAGTTGAGGTGTCTGATGTGTAGTGCATGGCCAAAAATAATCCTGTAATGATCTGGAGCATTATTAGAATTAGGGTTTAAATAAAACTGTACTGAGACTGGCAGCTGTGCTTGAAAATCCCCGCCAAGGTGTAAAAGGGTTCTACTTGATCCCATCCTGGGGACAGGTTTTGATACTGGATAGTGTAAAGAGATGGAGAATACAAGGGAAGCTGTAACCTAGAGATCCAAATGAGCTTCCTGCCTTGAATGTGTTTTCCACTTACATGCAAAAGATCTGTTAATATGGGGAAGGTTGAGCCAAGAGTTCCAGTAACCAAAAGGTAGAAGAGGGGAACAAAAACAGATACTGTGTAAGAATGAAATTAAAATGACCTGAGAAGGGGTCTAATTTGACATAGTTTGAACTAGAAATAGCACAGTGTTTTCACTTTTTGTGTTTTTAGGTTCACTATACCCAACAGTAACAAAGAAAATGTTATCTGTGTGCTGGGAAACTTTTACTGTATTAGAGAGACAGGAGTGGTATAGTAGAAAGGTGTCAGGAGACCTGAATTTCAGTCCTAATTTGGTACTTACGGCCTATGGTTTATTACTGAATAGGATAAATACCTCCTATGTTACTGGCACTGTTTTATGAGCAACTGAATACTCTAAGTCAGTTGATCTTGGGAGCTTTAGTTTCTTCAAAATTCATGTATTTATTATGAAGGCTGAATTTAATAATGTAAAGAAAGTAGTCTTTCTTTGTTCTCCTCCTTCTTTTTCTCCTCTTCCTCCTCCTTCCGCTTCTCATATTTGTTCTTCTCCTTTTAGTCCTTCTCCTTCTCCACCTCCTCCTCCTCTTCCTTCTTCCTCATCTTGTTTTGTAAATTCTCTAATGGTAAGCTCTGTTCCTCAGTTCCCGCAGCTATAATATGTGCATAGTAACAGTACCTACTTTATAGGGTTCTTATGAAGATTAAATGATACAATCCATCTTAATTGCTTAAGAATGTACATCGTGTGTAGTAACACAGCACTCCTCAGTTGATTTTATCAGGGATTAATATTACAGCTATTTGATTATGTTTATGCACGTTGCAATCTGGTGGGAAGTATGCATGAGAATGCAGGATTTCTATCTCCTGTTTTCACTTTTGTCTTTAAGTATAGGAATTTTGTCTTAAGACAAATTTGGTCCTTTCACAACAGGGCACAGCATGAAAAGCCGCCATGAAGGAGAAACTTTCCATTCCACGGAGGCAGCTGGTGACAGGGACTATCCTGATACAAGAGGAAGGCAGGAGGTAGTGGTCACCCTTTCCTATTCAAAGTTGGCCCAGCAATAAGAGGCTGGACTCTCACCATCTTAAGAAAATGAGACTAGACAACTCTACCTTGGACTTCCAGAAAATCCTACTGCCAGCTCCTGCAAATCAGGTTAAAAAATCTGAAAAAGAAGAAAAAAAAATAAAAATTATCCCCATTCTGTAAAAAACAAACCTGAAACAGGATTTGTTTCACCACATTTCTGAAGTCTGGAAAGTCAGGCTTTCATTGAAGGCAATGAAAGTGTAGTTCATTGTTGTCTTACTCTGCAAAACTTTTAGGAAGAAAACATGAAATACTGGGCTTCTGACTAATGACAACAAACATAAAAAAAGAAGATTGAATGCTCAGGCTAAGAATTATTTACCTGTGCCCGTGAATCCATAGTAGGTATATTAATTGACTTCATGGATTATCTGAAAACTCTAAAATTATAAGCAAATTTAGTGGTGATATGCATGCATTTTTGTAAAAGGAGTTCTGAACTTTAATCTGATGTTCAAAGAGCTCTAAAACTTCAAAAGGGTTAAGTACTCTACAACAATATACTACTTTTATAAATAAGGGTTATCTTTTTTATCTTCATGTTGCATAAGAAAGTTGCAAAAGCATTCTACAATAACTTGGCATCAAGGCCAGAAAAATGTTGACTCTCGCTTTCCTGAGAGCCAACAGGAACTGTGGGAGTAGGAAGTGGCCAAGGCCTATGTCTTTGGCTTCCAGCGAGGAGATCAGTTCCTTTTCTTGAGTTGAATGAGTGTAGGAGTTTTCTGGCTCTGTCCTAGACTCTGGAAAAACCATCCAATAGTGGCCATCATTTTTCCTGAAGGTGATGTGACTTTTCAGAATTCCTCCCACTTCCATCAGACCCTTCTCTAAAATTAGTTGCTGTAGAGGTCACAAGCTTGAAGTTCTCCATTTCATCTCAGACATTACTTCAATGTGTCTCTCCCCCTCCACTGGTCCCAAGGAGGATGAGGCTAGATAGTGAATGGTTTATCACAACTCATTCCCATCCTGGAGACCTACTAACAGTGAGTGAGGAAGGGCATATTTTGTACAGAGTGTCTTATATTGTAAGTAGAATAGATAATCTTTCTTAATATCAGTATCTATCATTAGTGAAGGTTTTTTAGTGAAGGTTTTCTTGATTGTGCCAAGCAGTAGACACTTTATATTTTCCCACTTAATCCCTGTAACAACACTATCACATCGTTAAAATTATCAGGATGCAGATAAGTGAATTAGGGCTCACAGACGTTAAACAAGTTATCCCAGGTAACACAGCTAGCAAATAACAGAGTTTAAACGCATGTCAGTCTGTATGTCTTCAAAGTTCAAGCTCTTAACTACCATTCTGTAGCAGTATAGCGATTTATATTAGATTGTAAAGTATCCAACAGTTTTGTTTATCCCTAGTTTATTTTAAAAGATGTTCAACTGTTTGGTTTGAAAAGATCTTCCCTAAACATAAACTGCCTGCGTATTTCCATGACGGAAAAAATGAATACTCCTTCTACATCTCTAAATGATGAGTTGCAAACATAGATACTGAAAGATGGGAGACACAAGAGTGAAGCAGGAGAGGTGGTACTGTGAAATATGACATGTATATTATTTAAACATTTGTTATGCATATCAGTTTATGGCATACATATTCTTTAAAATTTTTTTAAATTTATCCATGTTTAATGTTTTAAAATATATCCATGTAGCCAATGTTACATGGATATTTTGCATAGTAGTGAAGTCAAGGCTCTGAATGTCTCCATCACTAATTTTTGACAATGTTGACAAAAACACAGTGGGGAAAGGACACTCTTTTCAGTAGATAGTGCTAGGAAAATTGGGATCACCATATTCTGAAGAATGAAACCTGACCCCTATCTCTCACCATATACAAGAATAAACTCAAGATGGATTAGAGACTTAAATGTATGACCTGAAACTATAAAAATATTAGAAGAAAATCTAGGGAAATCTCTTCTGGACATTGTTCCAAGCAAAGAGTTTATGACTAAGACCTCAAAAGCATAGACAACAGAAACAAAAATAGACAATGGGACATACTTTAACTAAAAAGCTTCTGCACAGCACATATGTTTTTTATATCCGTTATGATCGTAGTTAACAATTAACAGAATATGTGAAAGACCACATCTTAAATAAATGAGGACTTTGATTTTCATACTTCAGAAGTGTATATGTGAGCCATCCATGGCTAGTGTGGTGGCTCAAATGTGCCATCACGGGGCAGTCTCCTGTCTTCATCTTTCGCCATCCTTAACCTATTCTGTCTTCATATTCATAAAATAATGACTGTACCTCTGGTCATTGTTTTCATGTTCCAAGAGGGCAAAGGACAAAGATCAAATACAGAACTGGGACCACGGCAGCTAGGTCTGCCCTGGTGCCAGTCACACAGCCATTCCTAACTGTAAGAGAAACTGGGGAGGTGAGTATTGTTTCTAAGCACATCGCCATTGCAAACAAAGATGAGGCTATGCCAGTAAGGAAGAAGAGGTGTATAGTTATTGGGCAGTCGGATATAGGAGCAGCAACAGTTCACAAAGGTAAGCAGCTGCAAGGCAATTCAGGGGAAGCTCCCATTTCTCTAGCTGCAAGCCACTGTTGTCACCTTAGCTACATCACTCCATGACACAAACCCTGGGGTAAAACATAGCTGGGGCCTGCGTTATATACAACCCCCAGGTTTCTGTTGTGTGCTGTCCCAGATACAAAGAACTCACTGAGAGACTGTGCTCAGTGCTATACACCTGAAAAAACATGGGCTTGGATTCAGAAGACCAGAGTTCAAGCCTTTCATCTGCCATTTACCACCAGTGTGAGCTTAGGCAAGTCATCAGCCTCATGTGTAAAGTGTAGATGATAACACTGCCTTAGGAAATGGGGTTTCTGAGAAGTTTAAATGAGATGATGTTTATAAAAACACCTTACGGGAAATTGAGTATAAATATCACCTGTGGTTATGATGATTTTCAATTGAGCACTCAATTTGTTCATTTACTTTATTTTATTATAGAAGTCACTGCATTTTAATAATTGTATATTCAAGTCTTTGCTCCACACCAGGGGAGTCCAATCTTTCGGCTTCCCTGGAACACATTGGAAGAATTGTCTTGGGCCACACATAAAATACACTAACACTAACAATAGCTGATGGACTAGAAAAAAAATGCAAAAAAAGAAAATCTCATAATGTTTTAAGAAAGTTTACAAATTTGTATTGGGCCACATTCAAAGCCATCCTGGGCTGCATGAAACCCACAGGCTGCAAGTTGGACAAGTTTGCTCTACATGAATCATCATGCTATGCACTGATGCTACAGAAAAAAAATATGTAGAGGTATAGACAGCATCCTCAGGGTGCTCACATCTCACAATGCCTGTCTCCCTTTCAGATATGCCCTTCTCCATCTTCTTCTGCAGAATAATTTCTCTGTGAAACTCAGCACTCAGCTCAGAAGCATCTTCAGGGCCTTCCCCAAGTTTTCTGTGGTCCTTTGGCTTCCACAACATTGCACTTTCCTGGTTCTTCTCAAATTGTTCTTCCCTTTTGTTTTTGCTTTTTCGTCTTGTCTCTTTCGTATTTGGACTACAGACACTCTCAGGTTCTCTGTGCCTCAGTCGTGACTCTTCTTAATTGGCAAGTCCTATGGGTTAACCTCAGCCACATTCATGCTTCCTTCTATTTCAGTGTCCTGATGACTATCTAATCTGTAGAAGTGATTCAGACCTGTGTCCCAAGCTTCAGAACCATATATCCGACGGTTTGCTAGACATTGCCAGCAGATATCCCAAACCATCTCAAGTGCAAAATATTCAAAAGTGGACTCTTCCTCATCCTTTGGACTGTGATCCCAATTCTATATTCTCTATTTCAGGCAGCCTTACTATCTACCTACTTGTCTGAGCTAGAATACTGTGAGTAAATCCTCATCCTCTCTGTTTTCTCTTTCACATCCAATCATTTATGAAGTTTTTCCTTAGCCCTAACATATTTTTCTCTTCTTCCTCATGACCACCACTGTTGATTTGAAAGCTTCAATTGGCCCCTGTATGAAGAATCTTAACAACATCCTATCTTACTCCAATGTCATTCTACTGGTCACAGGTGCTGGCATGAGTGATCGCGCCAAAACAAAACGGACCAAATCACTCTGCTTCAAAGCCATTTACAGCTACCTACGGTGTCTCCCACTGAGCATTTCTACTGCTCACTCTCCAAGGCAGAGACTTTTACTCAGCATATCTGTGAGTTGCCTGAGGACTCATCCAGCGTGGGGACCTTTCTATTTTGGCCTGTGTGCACATGTACATAAAATGTAATGATGTCTCCCCACAGTTCCATGGAACTCACATTCCTTAGTCACGGGCTGAATTTGCTGGACTGCACTCATTATTCCATGTATACTTCTGTTTTATGGTTTAGATTGATTATATTGACATTAGCGGTTAAAAAATTGGGAACCATTTTAACACTTAAATGGACTACACTTAAATCTGGGTGTGTGAAGGGTAGGTCTTTTTTGCCTTTATATTCTGTAAACCCTGCGTCATATTCCGAAGTAGAATCAAGAAGGAATGTGACAGTTGGAAAATTGATCAGAACTCCTGAGCAGTTACTTGGACTCTGTCTAGATTTTTTTTCCCCTCACTGATGTAGCAGAGCCCATTAATATGGAAGAACCTGAATAGTCAAAATTAGTCCCTCCCTGAGACTGCAGGTAGGAAAAGCATGTCCTTTGATGTTAACCTTCCTAAAAGGCTCAGATACACTAACTACAGCCATGGTGACATCACCCCTTTGTGTTTGTGTGAATGGGCTAGATTAAGGAGATTAAGAAAGGAGTGGGTCAGAGGTAAACGTGGTTGAATGGCAGTGGAAGGGGTGGGGCAGCAAATCTTCCCCATCTTAAGAAAACAGTCTTCATTCACGTCTTTACATGCATTTGGAAGCAGAGCAGCAGGTAGATTTTCGAATCGCAACCTCTGCTCTGGGCTCTGTGTTCAATTTTTAGCTCTGGCTCTAGCAAACGGAGGACAAGGCTCATTACTGCATACGTGAGGTTTTGTTTGCTTTTCAATCAAAGAGGAAGAAGCATTAGGTCATTCTCACAAGATGACACGGAAAGCTTATTGAAATGCCTTTGCAGATAGTGAGGGGAAATGTTGTTACCTAAATTTAATGATTAAGTGCATGACATATTAAACCACCCTCCTCTGGGACTTACATGCTAATGAATAGTTCCAGCATTCATTTCAGGTTTTTAGGTACCTAAGGCAAAATGATACACACTCTATAGTGTATATAAGAATGTCAGCTTTACATAGTATGTTTTCTAATTTTTAAAGAAGTTAACGAAATGTACAGATATCCCTTTCCTCACTAGTAATGTTCCTGTCTAGTTGTTGGTTCATTAGTGCTGCCAATATGACTTGTCAAAAAATGCTAATCTATCCATAGCATTTTCTGGTTTGAAATCTATCAACATAAGATATATTCCAAGCTTCAACTATGAAATCCTTTCCCTTCTGGGCTCTGAGTACATCTTTCCATACTGATTTTATCCTCTCCACAATTTCCCCATTTACACCACATACAAGTAGTGTGTATACATACATGCACAAAGGCACAGACACACAAGCACATGCACGTGGGCACACGCCTCACACAAGGACACAAATCTGTTTGCACATTCACAGCTCATATATGTATACAAAGATGTATATATACAAATGGGCAAACATATAAGACATACAGCCACATATAAAAGAACATGTATACAAACATGCATATAGGCACACACATGATGTGCACATACATAAGAGTACACATGGATGCATATACACAAGTATTTATACATATACCTGCACAAGCACACATGTATGCACATACACACATACACATGGGTATGTACTGACACACAGGCATACATGTAAGAGCACACACAGCTGTGTTTATGCACATACACTTATGGAGCTATGTAGAAAGACACACGTAGGGACATTCACACATACACACAGGCAGCATCCAAGGACACACACCCTATACTCCACTTCATGTGATTAATTCATGTTCCTTCTTTGATCTCACTCCCAGCAAGGTGGTATAGCCTTTTATTCAGTTCATAAACTAATGAGGCTTCTTGCTTTTCCCAAGAGCACATGAATGCTACTCTCATATTAGCAGAATGCTAAAACACCTGGCTCTTTCCTTCACCCTGCATGTAGAAGTACTCGTCATAGAAATCTGTTAGGGAGCATCATTTGAACTCACCATTGTTCAGAAATAGGCTTTTATAGAGGATCATAGAATCATGGGCAGCCCATGCATTCTCCTAGACCACAAATGTTCAAAAGAAATACAATGAGAGCCACAGATGTAAGGTGCACATGTACTTTTTTTTTTTTTTTTTTTTTTTTTAGACGGAGTCTCGCTCTGTCGCCCAGGCTGGAGTGCAGCAGCCAGATCTCAGCTCACTGCAAGCTCCGCCTCCCGGGTTTACACCATTCTCCTGCCTCAGCCTCCTGAGTAGCTGGGACTACAGGCGCCCGCCACCTCGCCTGGCTAGGTTTTTGTATTTTTTTAGTAGAGACGAGGTTTCACCGTGTTAGGCAGGATGGTCTCTATCTCCTGACCTCGTGATCCGCGTGTCTCGGCCTCCCAAAGTGCTGGGATTACAGGCTTGAGCCACCGTGCCCAGCCGCACATGTACTTTAAGGTTTTCTAGTAGCCACACTGAAAATTAACAAGAAGAAACAGATAAAGTAAATTTTAATAACGTAAAGACTTTGCAAAATTCTCTCCAGATCAAATCAAATCAATAAAGAGTCAAGCATTGAAGGCTCAGAAGCTTAGAGATAAATGTGTGGTTCATCTCTGGCAAATGTTGTATGGAACTTGAAGCACATCTTTTGTAAGCTTCCTTAACGCCAGATTCATTCATTTTGATCTTTTTATTTTCCCTCTGCCTAATTTTAAGTTGTTTTTCATGTGTTTTTGCCTTGCTATATTAAATCCATTTTTTGGACAGGTGTGGTGGCTCACACCTTTAATCCCAGGAATTTGGGAGGTGGAGGCGGGCAGATCACTTAAGGTCAGGAGTTCGAGACCAGCCTGGCCAACATGATGAAACCCTGTCTCTACTAAAAGTACAAAAATTAGCCAGGCATGGTGGTGCACACCTGTAATCCCAGCTACTGGGGAGGCTGAGGCAAGAGAATCTCCTGAACCCAGAAGGTGCAGGTCGCAGTAAGCTGAGATCGTGCCAGTGCACTCCAGCCTGGGCAACAGAGGGAAACCCTGTCTCAAAATAAATGAGTAAATAAAATAAAATAAATGCATTTTTAAAAGCCATTTTAAGTGCTTTTTTTGTTGTCTGGTCTTATAATAAGACAAGTTAAAAAGAAGGAAAATATAAGAAGATACTCATGTTCTTTCATATTTCCATTATCCATGTTCACCTCTTGGGGAAGCCATTTCTGAAGCCTTCTCCCCTCTCCAGGGCGAGGAGCAACTTGCTCTATGCACTCCAGGGGCTTACAGTACAGTTCGTTCTACAAAAATAATCACAGTATGTGTTGCTAAAAACTACTGTGTTATAAAAAATCGAGCAGTAAAAACCACAGGACTTATGGGAAAAATGGGATTGGGGCACAACATTTAAAAACTTTGTTAGTGACACATTAGCATGAAGAGGATAGAAACCTAATAAAAACAACAACAGAGTTGGACACCTATGAAATGATTAAGAAATACATAAATATTATACTCGCAAAAACCACAATCCCTTTTGCATTGACCTAATACTATAGTAAATATGGCGCTTGATCTTGAAAAAGACTCAAAATTGGCTTGTGGAAGTGGGCATCTGACAGGTTGACCTGGTGAGTTATAATAAAGAGATGCAAGGAGGGTTATCTGAAATTGGATGGAAAGTTGAAACACTATACAAGGATAGGTGTGTTTCATAAGCCATGTGGTGAGTTGAGGAAGCCGACGCATGTTCAGATGTGTGCATGCGTACGTTTTTGCAAACCCACATGCTGCTCAATTCATCTGGGTTCAGTTTTCTGTGTTCCTCTAGTGTTCCTTACAGATGCAAAATTCATTTATGCCTACGTTGTTCCCTATGTTAACAATCCTTGGAACAAATTTTTGTGTTTGAAATTGAGTATTGTAGCTTGAGTGCAGTTATTTATGTTATGGCCATATTTGTATCTGTATATTTTTGGCCACATTCATGTTGTACTCTTTTTTCTGGTCTAGACTGTAGATCCCTTGGAGGTAAGAATCACGTATCATCTTTGAATCATCTTTCTATCATCTGTTCCTCCCTAACCCAGTGCCTGACACACAGGGAGTACCTGATGTATTATTCAAATTGTGTTAATCTATGTTATATTTCACTGTCTTTTATATATATATATACACACACACACACACACACATATCTACACACTTTAAGTTCTGGGATACATGTGCAGAATGCGCAGGTTTGTTACATGTGCCATGGTGGTTTGTTGCACCCATCAACCCATCATCTGCATTTGGTATTTCTCCTAATGCTATCCCTCCTCTAGCCCCCCAACACCTGACAGGCCTGGGTGTGTGATGTTCCCCTCTGTGTGCCCATATGTTCTCATCGTTCAACTCCCACTTATGAGTGAGAATGTGCAGTGTTAGGTTTTCTTTTCCTGTGTTAGTTTGCTGAGAATGATGGTTTCCAGTTTCATTCATGTCCCTACAAAGGACATGAGTTCATTCTTTTTTATGACTGCATAATATCCCATGGTGTATGTGCCATATTTTCTTTATCCAGTCTAACATTGATGAACATTTGGGTTCCAAGTCTGTGCTATTGTGAATAGTGGTGCAATAAACATACGTGTGCATGTGTCTTCATAGTAACATGATTTATAATCCTTTGGGTATATACCCAGTAATGGGATTGCTGGGTCAAATGGTATTTCTGGTTCTAGATCCTTGAGGAATCACCACGTTGTCTTCCACAATGCTTGAACTAATTTACACTTCCACCAACAATGTAAAGGCGTTCCTATTTCTCCACATCCTCTCAAGCATCTGTTGTTTCCTGACTTTTTAATGATCTCCATTCTAACTGGCATGAGATGGTATCTCATTGTGGTTTTGATTTGCATTTCTCTAATGACCAGTGATGATAAGCTTTTTTTCACATATTTGTCAGCCACGTAAGTATCTTCTTTTGAGAGGTGTCTGTTCACATCCTTCTCCCACTTTTTGATGGGGCTGTTTGTTTTTTTCTTATAAATTTGTTTAAGTTCCCTGTAGATTCTGGATATTAGCCCTTTGTCAGATGGATAGATTGCAAAAATTTTCTCTCATTTTGTAGGTTGCCTGTTCACTCTGATAATAGTTCCTTTTGCTGTGCAGAAGCTCTTAGTTTAATTATATCCCATTTGTCAATTTTGGCTTTTGTTGCCATTGCTTTTGCTGTTTTAGTCATGAAGTCTTTGCCCATATCTATGCCCTGAATGGTATTGCTTAGGTTTTCTCCTCTCATTTTTAAAGTCTTAGTTCTTACATTTAAGTCTTTAATCCATCTTAAGTTATTTTTTGTATAAGGTGTAAGGAAGTGGTCCAGTTTCAGTTTTCTGCATATGACTAGCCAGTTTTCCCAACACCATTTATTGAATAGGGAATCCTTTCCCCATTGCTTGTTTTTGTCAAAGATCAGATGGTTGTAGATGTATGGTGTTATTTCCGAGGCCTCTGTTCTGTTCCATTGGTCTATATGTCTGTTTTGGCACCAGTACCATGCTGTTTTGGTTATTGTAGCCTTGTAGCATAGTTTGAAGTGAGGTAGCATGATGCCTCCAGCTATGTTCTTTTTGCTTAGGATTGTCTTGGCTCTATGGGCTCTTTTTTGGTTCCATATTAAATTTAAAGTAGATTTTTCTAACTGTATAAAGAAAGTCAATGGTATCTTGGCCGGGCGCGGTGGCTCAAGCCTGTAATCCCAGCACTTTGGGAGGCCGAGACGGGCAGATCACGAGGTCAGGAGATTGAGATCAAGACCATCCTGGCGAACACGGTGAAACCCGGTCTCTACTAAAAAATACAAAAAACTAGCCGGGCGAGGTGGCTGGCGCCTGTAGTCCCAGCTACTCAGGAGGCTGAGGCAGGAGAATGGCATAAACCCGGGAGGCGGAGCTTGCAGTGAGCTGAGATCTGGCCACTGCACTCCAGCCTGGGCGGCGGAGCTTGCAGTGAGCTGAGATCTGGCCACTGCACTCCAGCCTGGGCGACAGAACGAGACTCTGTCTCCAAAAAAAAAAAAGAAAGTCAATGGTAGCTTGATGGGGATAGCATTGAATCTATAAATTACTTTGAGCAGTGTGGCCATTTTCACGATATTGATTCTTCCTATCCATGAACATGGAATGTTTTCGCATTTGCTCGTGTCCTCTCTTATATCCTTGAGCAGTGATTTGTAGTTATCCTTGAAGAGGTCTTTCACATCCCTTGTAAGGTGTATTCCTAGGTATTTTATTCTCTTTGTAGCAATTGTGAATGGGAGTTTGCTCATGATTTGGCTCTCTGTCTATTATTGGTGTATAGGAATGTTTGTGATTTTTGCACATTGATTTTGTGTCTGGAGACTTTGCTGAAGTTGCTTATCAGCTTAAGGAGTTTTTGAACTGAGACAATGGGCTTTTCTAAATATACAATCATGTCATCTGCAAACAGACATAATTTGATTTCCTCTCTTCCTATTTGAATACTTAATTTCTTTCACTTGCCTGATTGCCCTGGCCAGAACTTCTGATACTATGTTAAATAAGAGTGGTGAGAGAGGGCATCCTTGTCTTGTGCCAGTTTTCAACGGGAATGCTTACAGCTTTTTTCCATTCAGTATGATATTGGTTGTGGGTTTGTCATAAATAGCTCTTGTTGTTTTAAAACATGTTCTATCAGTACCTAGTTTATTGAGTGTTTTTAGTATGAAGGGGTGTTGATTTTTATTGAAGGCCTTTTCTGTATCTATTGAGATAATCATGTGGTTTTTGTCATTGGTTCTTTTTATGTGATGGATTACGTTTATTGATTTGTGTATGTTGAACCAGCCTTGTATCCCAGGAATGAAGCTGACTTGATTGTGGTGGATAAACTTTTTAATGTGCTGCTGGATTTGGTGTGCCAGTATGTTATTGAGGATTTTTGAATCAATGTTCATCAGGGATATTGGCCTGAAATTTTCTTTGTTTGCTGTGTCTCTGCCAGGTTTTGATATCAGGATGATGCTAGTCTCAAAAAATGAGTTAGGGAGGAGTCCCTCTTTTTCTATTCTTTGGAATAGTTTCAGAAAGAATGGTACCAGCTCCTCTTTGTACCTCTGGTAGAAATAGACTGAATCCGTCTGGTCCTGGGCTTTGTTTTTGTTGGTAGGCTATTAATTACTGCCTCAATTTCAGAACTTGTTACTGGTCTATTCAGGGATTTGACTGCTTCCTGGTTTAGTCTTGGGAGAGTGTATGTGTCCAAGAATTTATCCATTTCTTCTAGATTTTCTAGTTTATTTGTGTAGAGGTGTTTATTGTATTCTCCAATGGCAATCTGTATTTCTGTGGGATCAGTGATGATCTCCTCTTTATAATTTTTGTTGTGTCTATTTGATTCTTCTCTCTTTTCTTCTTTATTAGTCTGGGTAGTAGTCTATCCTGTTAATCTTTTCAAAAAAATAGCTCCTGGATTCATTGATTTTTTGAAGGGTTTTTCATGTCTCTATCTCCTTCAGTTCTGCTGTGATCTTAGTTTTTTCTTGTCTTCTGCTAGCTTTTGAATTTATTTGCTCTTGCATCTCTAGTTCTTTTAATTGCGATGTTAGGGTCTCGATTGTAGACTTGTGTCACTTTCTCCTCTGGGCATTTAGTGCTATAAATTTCCCTGTAAACACTAGATGTGTCCCAGAGATTCTGGTACGTTGTGTCTTTGTTATCATTGGTTTTAAAGAACTTATTTATTTCTGCCTTCATTTTGTTATTTACTCAGTAGTTATCCAAGAGCAGGTTGTTCAGTTTCCATGTAGTTGTGTGGTTTTGAGTAAGTTTCTTAATCCTGAGTTCTAGTTTGATTGCACTGTGGTCTGAGAGACTGCTTGTTATGATTTCTGTGCTTTTGCATTTGCTGAGCAGTGTTTTACTTTCAATTATGTGGTCGATTTTAGAATGAGTGTTATGTGGTGCTGAGAAGAATGTATATTCTATTGATTTGGGGTGGAGAGTTCTGTAGATGACTATTAGGCCCACTTGGTCCAGAGCTGAGTTGAAGTCCTGAATATCCTTGTTAATTTTCTGTCTCATTGATCTGTCTAATACTGATGGTGGAGTGTTAAACTCTCCCACTATTATTTTGTGGGAGTCTAAGTCTCTTGTAGGTCTCTAAGAACTTGCTTTATGAACCTGGGTGCTCCTGTATTGGGTACATATATATTTAGGATATTTAGCTCTTCTTGTTGAATTGATCCCTTTACCATTATGTAATGCCCTTCTTTGTCTTTATTGATCTCTGTTGGTTTAAAGTCTGTTTTATCAGAGACTAGGATTACCCCTGCTTTTTTTTTTTTTTCTTGGTAAATCTTCCTCCATCCCTTTATTTTGAGCTTATGCGTGTCTTTGCACTTGAGATGGGTCTCCTAAATACAGCACACCAAAAGGTCTTGACTAACCAGTTTGCCAGTCTGTGCCTTTTAATTGGGTGTTTGGCCCATTTACATTTAAGGTTAATATTGTTATGTGTGAATTTGATTTTGTCATTATGATGCTAGCTGGTTTTTTTGTTGTTGTTTTTGGTTTTTTTTCCCCCATTAGTTGATACAGTTTCTTCATAGTGTCAATGGTCTTTACATTCTGGTTTGTTCTGGCAGTGGCTGGTACTGGATTTTCCTTTCCATATTTAGTGCTTCCTTGAGGAGCTCTCATAAGGCAGGCCTGGTGGCAATAAAATCCCTCAGTATTTGTTTGTCTATAAAGGATTTTATTTCTCCTTCACTTATAAAGCTTAGTTTGGCTATATGTGAAATTCTTGGTTGAAAATTCTTTTCTTTAAGAATGTTGAGTATTGCCCCCACTCTCTTCTGGCTTTTAGGGTTTCTGCAGAGAGATTCATTGTTAGTCTGATAGTCTGATGGGCTTCCCTTTGTGGGTAACCCGACCTTTCTCTCTGGCTGCCCCTAACATTTTTTTTTTTCTTCATTTCAACCTTGGTGAATCTGACGATTATTTGTCTTGGGGTTGCTCTTCTCGAGGAGTATCTTTGTGGTATTCTCTGTATTTCCTGAATTTGAATGTTGGCCTTTCTTGTTAGGTTGGGAAAGTATCCTAAAGAGTGTTTTCCAGTTTGGTTCCATTCTTCCGTCACTTTCAGGTACATCAGTCAAGCGTCAGTTTGGTCTTTTTACATGGTCCCATATTTCTTGGAGGCTTTGTTCATTCCTTTTTATTCTTTTTTCCTCTAATTTTGTCTTCACGCTTTATTTCATTATGTTGATCTTCAATCTCTGATGTCCTTTCCACTGCTTGATTGATTTGGCTACTGATACTTGTTTATGCTTCATGAAGTTCTAGTGTTGTTTTTCAGCTCCATCAGGTCATTTATGTTCTTCTCTAAACTGGTTATTCCAGTTAGCAGTTCTTCTAACCTTTTATCAAGGTTCTTAGCTCCCTTGCATTGGGTTAAAACATACTCCTTCAGCTTGGAGGAGTTTGTTATTACCCACCTTCTGAAGTCTACTCCTGTCAATTCATCAAACTCATGCTCCATCCAGTTTTGTTCCCTTGCTGACGAGGAGTTGTGATCCTTTGGAGGATAAGAGGCATTCTGGCTTTGGGAATTTTCAGCCTTTTTCCAGTGGTTTTTCCTCATCTTTATGGATTTATCTACCTTTGGTCTTTGCTGTTGGTGACCTTTGGATGGAGTTTTTACGTGGTTGTCCTTTTTGTTGATGTTGATGCTTGTGCTTTCTGTTTGTTCATTTTCCTTCTAACAGTGAGAACCCTCTTCTGCAGGTCTGCTGGAGTTCGCTGGAGGTCCAATACAAACCGTGTTTGCCTGGGTATCACCATCTGACACTGCAGAACAGCAAAGATTGCTGCCTGCTCCTTCCTCTCGAAGCTTTGTCCCAGAGGGGCACCCAGCAAATACCAGCCGGAGCTCTCCTGTATGAGGTGTCTGTGTGCCCCTGCTGGGAAGTGTCTCCCAGTCAGGAGGCATGGGGGTCAAGGACCCACTTGAGGAGGCAGTCTGTTTCTTAGCAGAGCTCAAGTGTTGTGCTGGGAGATCCACTGCTGTCTTCAGAACTGGCAGGCAGGAACATTTACATCTGCGGAAGCTGCACCCATTGCCGCTCCCTTCCCCAGGTGCTCTGTCCCAGGGAGATGGGACTTTTATCTATAAGCCCTTGACTGGGACTGCTGCCTTTCTTTCAGAGATGCCCTGCCCTGAGAGGATGAATCTAGAGAGGCAATCTGGCAACAGCAGCTTTGCTGTGCTGTGGGGGGCTCTGCCCAGTCCAAACCTCCTGGCAGCTTTATTTACACTGTGAAGGGAAAACCGCCTACCCAAGCCTCAGTAATGGCAGACACCCCTCCCCTCACCAAGCTGGAGCATCCCAGGACAACTTCAAACTGCTGTGCTGGCAGTGAGTACTTCAAGTCAGTGGATCTTAGCTTGCTGGACTCCATGGGGTTGTGATCTGCTGAGCAAGACCATTTGACTTCCTGGCTTCAGCCCCGTTTCTAGGGGAGTGAATGGTTCTGTCTTGCAGGCATTCCAGAAGCCACTGGGGTATGAAAGAAACTCTTGCAGCTGGCTCAGTGTCTGCCCAAATGGCTGTCCAGTTTTGTGTTTGAAACCCAGGGCCTTGGTGGTATAGGCACCCAAGAGAATCTCCTGTTCTATGGATTGCGAAGACTGTGGGAAAAGTATAGTGCATGGTTCAGAGTGCACCGTACACCATGGCACAGTCCCTCATGGCTTCCCTTGGCTAGGGGAGGGAGTTCCCTTGCCCCTTGTGCTTCCTAGATGAGGCGACACCCCACCCTGCTTCTGCTCACCCTCTGTGGGCTGCACCCACTGCCTAAGCAGTCCCAATGAGATGAACCGGGTACTCAGTTGGAAATGCAGAAATCATCCGCCTTCTGCATTGGTCTTGCTGGGAGCTGCAGACCAGAGCTGTTCCTATTCGGCCATCTTGCCCAGGAACCTGACTATCTTATATTATAGTTTGGGTTTCTCAGGGGCAAATGCCATGCACTTACTCATATCTTCAGACTGTTTTTCTGCCTAAAACTTAGTAAGTTCAGAATTAACTGGGAAGCAAACACATGCACAGTAGATATACTCTGCTGTGGGTGCCCATTCACCACCACCCTCTCTTCCCCTTATCTCTTGGAGACTTACCCTCTGCTAGGAAAATGTCATTGACTTAGTCAATGGATTCAGTGTCTTCACAGAGCAGACTGAGGGGAGCCGAAGCAGGCTAAGGAAACAATGGTCAGCGTTGTTTTTCCAAGTCTTTCTCCAATCCCTCCCCTGGCATGGAAACCCTTCCAGGCCTCTCTCCAATCAGGGCCACACCCTCACTACTGCTATAGAAATCCTTCTGCACAGGACCAAGGTAATGAAACCAGTAAAAACAGTGTTCTTTTCCCATTGGCTAAGTTGGAATAATTCCTCACCCTTAGCAAATGGGCAAGTGGAAATTCTAGTACAGAATTTAGAACACAGGTCTACACACTGGAAACCCTCAATGGAGTCTAAGGTTCTTTGTATACATATACATTGTATAGATAAAACAGTAAAAGAAATGAAATCAGCTGAATCCAGAAAGACTGTTTTGTTTTGTTAGCATAATACCAAAAGCGTTTCTCACTTTTAAATTTGTGGTTTTCAAAGTCTTAAAAAGAATATGAATATCCTTGTGTGTGTCATTGCCCTCTACTGGATAAGCTGGGTAATGTTGTCACTAGTTGTACATACATTATTAATAATATACTGAACAATGTCTTATACTTGGCTAGCATTTTGTCTTTTATTTTTCGAAATGATTACACATGTAGCATTTTAATTTACCCTTTGCATAATGCTGTAAAATAACTTAACTATTTTTAGTCCCATTTCACAGATGAAAACTGAGGCAGAGGCACATAATTCACTCAATATACATACTTTAATGAAGCCGTATATAAAGAACTATGCTAAGCTATTTACAAAGGTGAATAAGATGATCTATACTCTCTGGGAGCGTAATTTGTTACAGATAAGATATATACCCAAATATCTATAATGAAAATAAAATTATGATATAGGAATAAATGAAACTAAGAATTATTGATTGTGGAAGGAGCTTATATGTCTTACTTTAGCCTCATGGTAACTTTTTTGGTGTATATCATGTGCCTTGTTTTACAAACGACAAAATTGAGGTTGGATGTTTCTAAGTCATTTGTCAGATGCCCCACAGAGAACAATGCTATGGGAAAGGAAAAGAGGAAGAGTTTACAACTGCTAAAAATCAAGAAAGGCTTCATAAAGGTGGTGATGTTTGACCTAGGGCTTAAAGGATGGGCAGGGGCTGGGCGCAGCAGCTCATGCCTATAATCCCAGCACTTTGGGAGTCCGAGGTGGGCAAATCACTTGAGGCCAGGAGTTCGAGACCAGCCTGGCCAACGTGGTGAAACCCCGTCTCTACTAAAAATACAAAAAAATTAGCAGGGCGTGGTAGTTCACACCTTTAGTCCCAGCTACTCGGGAGGCTGAGACAGGATAATCGCTTGAACCTGGGAAGTGGAGGTTGCAGTCAGCTGAGATCACACCACTGCACTTCAGTCTGGGTGACAGAACAAGACTCTGTCTCAAAAAAAAAAAAAAAAAAAAAAAAAAAAGGCAAAAGAAGGCAAATGTCAGAAGGAAGCTTTGCTCATGATGTTGGCAAGGTGTGAGGCTCACTTGGGGCATGACAGGTCCTGCAGAGATGGTGGAGCTTGGGCTATAGGGAAGGAATTATTCTTGGTACAGAGGATGTATCCCAAAGAAGTCTTGGGAACAAGCAACAGAGTCAGAGCTGATCCAGATCTCCTCCATTGTGCAGTGAGGACAGGGCTGTTGAGTGAGGGTCTGGCCTTCGGGCAGTCCCTGTGCTGACAGGAGACAGTGATGCTGGTCTGTTTGTGCAGTGAGGCTGCCAGTTTTGTGGCCTGGTTTCTGTTGCTTATGGATATGGTCATAGGTCAATAGGAGGTTGGTGTGAGAAGCCTGAGCAGGCTATGACAGCCTGTGCTCCTGAGAGTCAGTAAAGAGTGTTGCATAACAAGGAAAATTCTGAAAATCATTCACTTTCACATTAGAGGTTGCTGAGCTGTGGCACCTCCTCTTTCCTTTAACAATCTGGACCAACAGCCTAAAAAGCAGAATGTCAAAAAATAAAATAAAATTGAAGACACTGTAATGAATGAAAGAGTACTCTCTTTGTCCTTTAAATGAGTGGCTAAGCCTCATTTGGTACTTGAGTGATTTTGCCTAGAGTTTTCCTTTTCTACCCAACAATTCTGCAAGCCTTCCATAGTCAACCATTACCACCTTCCAGGTATTGTGTTCTTGGTGGTCTGACAGAGAGTCTCAGGGTCAGAATAAATGACAGGGATCACAGAGAGTTCTCACAGCTTACAAGGCCGTGGCCTTGCTGCCAGAGGTCTAATGGGGCTGGAGACAGGGGCTGGAAGAGAAAGGGAAGGAACAGAAAATCCAAGACAGTTAAAGGAATGGATCTAATCTTGTTTGACAAAGGAAACACTGAGTTGGACATTTTTTTCCTCTAACTCTTTTCTGTTGTGACTCCTTTAAGCCACCGAGAAAGAAATACAAGAGAAAAAGACCCAGAGATAGATAAATATACAGATAGTTGCAGAGACAGATGAGCAAACACACAGAAAAAAATGAGCTGTAAGTAATCATGACATTATCATATATTTTTCTTAAAAAAGGGCCACTTCTATTGACTCAGTCTTGATTCCCAGATAATAAACTGAACTAGTACAGTACATTCAGTTCTTGATTCTATGCCTATTTACTGAATATCTTTTACACCTTTCCATGTACTTATCCATTAAGAATGTATTAAGTACCTACTAGGCACCAGGAACTATGCTAGGAGTGGGAAATACAAAGGTAAATAAACAAAGTCTCTTCCCTTACTTAGCTGAGAGTCTTTGCCTCAAGGTGTGCTGAACCCATGGGATGTTTAACAAATGTTGGATTGAGTTGCAGTGGTATTGCCTCATCTTCAGGAGGGTTGGAACCTGGGAGCACCAGTTTCACCACTTTTCTGGCATTAATTGAGACGATGCATAACCACAAGTCAGATGATATACGTGATTCTTTGTCCTTCTTGTTAGGATCTATCTCTAAGCTTTGAGTTTGGGAGAAGGAAACATGCCATTGGCATAAAAGACATTAGGGCAGAAGAGTCCAGGTTCTTGCCTCTCTGGCTGAGCCATATACTTTTCTTATGGGAAATTCACCACCTTCGTTACCAACACTACTCTGTCTTCATTATTTGCGGGGCAGACTCATGTGGTGAATGCCACTGAAATGAGATTAGTTTTTTTTTTTGTTTGTTTTCAATTATTGACACACTAAGCTTCCTCTCCCTACCCCACCTGATGCATACATGTTTGGAAAGAGGTGAAGACTGAGTGAGCTGTGACATCGAGGTGGGAAGCAGTTGACAGCTGCACTGTAGCTTCATATCATCAGGAAAAGCAAACTGAAGTGGATGGGGCTGTGTTTATCCTTTAGTGTAGAAACATAAACTGACTTAGAGTAACAGTTCTTTCCTTTTGGTGTACTTTGTTGACAGTTTTGCCTTATTTTCATGTAAGTGTACCTCATTCTTCATGTTGACTTTTATCTTTATATTTACACAAGATGTCTAAGAAGTGTAAGGTTCCAGGGAGGTCACAAAATGGGGCATTTTCCTATGGTTTGTGCAATTTGTCAAAAAAATTGGGATGAATAATAATTTGAAAATGATATAAAGCTAAAGCCAGTCTGTCCAGAATTTTTTTCTCATTTTAAAAATCCATTGAAAGTTTTCAGAATTTTTCACATGACCACACCCTATACCAAGACTGGCCTCAAAATTATCTATTTAATTAACGGTTCCCAGATTTTGGATCTCAAGCACCATTTAAAAGAAAGAAAATCAAAACAATACATGAGGAATTGACATGAAGTACCAATTTTACGTTTACTTTTCTAGAAAATAGAAGCTAGAAAAGTAACAGCAGCTACCATCAACTGCCCCCATTATTTTCCAAATGACCTTTGACATCACAAAAGGAAGAAGAGAACAACTTTATACAAATGGACAATCCCTTCAATTTAATCAGTTTAGATTTTTTTAAAAACTCACAACATTGGCTTATGTTTTTCATTTTGCAACAAACCAATGAGAGGTTCTCACAGATCACCGAGGGAGCAGCCTGTGGTAACTCCTGCCTGGTATCACGAGTTCCACTGATCTGGAAGAAGGAAATCTACTATGGAGATCAAGTCCACACAAACCTTCCTAGACAGAATCCAGACTCTAGCCACGGGGAAATCTTGGATGTTACTCCAAGCCCCAGTTTCCTCATATGTTAAATGGAGTTGCTGTTATTTACCCCAGGTGCTACTATGTGTGTTCAATCAGTTAGTGGACTGAAAGCAACAAGCAGAGGGCCTTGTCACAGGCTCACCACGAGGTAATTTTCTTTATCTCCCTCTCTTCTTAACAGTAAGGCCTGAACCTTACTCCTTTCATTCCCTAGAACACCTTGCAGTAAGCTTTGTAGTTCGGAAGTAGTCAATGAAGATGTGCTGCATTCAATGTGTGTGAATGTGACTCATAATGTAGTGTTTGTTATGCTTTGTTTATAGTAAATCACCTTATTAAATTTATAATAAATCACTTACTTAGTAATTACTCCTTGTCTTGTCTCCCTTACAAAGTCTATGTAACTTTTGGATTTAGGGATGATATCATTCATTTTTCTACTATCACCTTCCTCCCAAGTACCTGGCAGAGTACAGGTTATATCCTAAAGGCTGTGTAAATACTTGATAATTAGTCACTGATTAAAGGAAACAATCTGTCCCTTTGTCTGGGTGCACTGAAAAGTGTGTGTGTGTGTGTGTGTGTGTGTGTGTGTGTGTGTGTGTGTCCATGCATCCATTCTTATGGGCTTTTTTTTTTTTTCTGGAAATTTCAGTCCAACTTGGAACTTCGGCAATAATTCTGAGTTTACAGACATTCAGCAAGGATGATCAGATTGCACTTTTGGAAACATCTATTTCAAGTGTGATGGCTTGTGTGCCTAGGGCAAGCATTCTTTCTTTTCCTACTAATAACTCAACAGGTTCAGCAGGCAATAGCAGTGTTTACAGGTTCTTCATTCTTCACAGGTGAGGACAGTATTATCTTGTATAGGCAACTGCATTTTACTTAGTGGTGATCTGATTACCTTGATCTGAAGCATTTTAACTTTGCACTGTCCATGCCCACAGAGAGTTGGGCAAAATGAGAAGGGCCTGTAGAAAATACACATCCAATTTTATATTGCAGTTGTATTGGTAATTGCAACTTAACCAGCTTTACTGCTACTTCTAGAGGGAAGTGAAATTACATGCACTAATAAGATTTTTGGAGAAATGGATATGATACATAATACAAGAGCATTCCTCGATGAAATAGCTAATACTAAGTACATATAAGGAAATCTAATAAATACATTTTTATTAAGGATAATTTTTTCAATAGTCAATAATAGAATCACTGGGAAGGACCATCTAGGGAGTGTATGCTGTGTTTCTACATCTTTCTGAATTAAAATGGTATTTTTCTCTTTTACATATCTTTGGTGAAGGTTCATTGAGACTGTGAAGATGTGAAGAAAGAAAGGACACTCAAAATACTTTTTAGACCCTTTGAGACTTAGAGTCTTCACAGTGACTTGGATCTAACCATATATAAACTTAGGAAATTCTCAGGAAATAATTTCATGATATTGGTAAACTGAACATGGTTACTAAGATCAGTGTTTTCTTTTTATCTTCTTGGATATCATAGTTTGATTAAAACATTTTGAACAAAAAACTCCAGTGATTTATAGCACTGGTGTTGAATCATGTTGAGTTTCTGAAAGCATCCTCTGTGACCCAGATGAAAAGTAACTAAGCTTTCTATTATCCAGCTTACTATTGAGTAATATTTACTGAGTGTTTGCTTTGCATTCAGTGCAGCTTGATGCAGTGTTCCTAATCTCAATGAATTAGCACTAGTGTCAATTCTTGCTTAACATATAAGAGGATCAAAATGCAAGTACAAAAGTAGGTAGATATAGATATAAATGGAAGCACCAAATTAAATGTGGCTAATTTCTATCAAACTCTTACTCAGCTCTTTTTTTTCCTTCCCTACCCCCCAGTTCTTAATATTGGAACTCAATGGCTTTTTAGGGGGAAGCGGACAGTTTGCCTTTTTTCAGGAATGATAGACATGCCCTGAGCCACTCTAATTTGCTATTAACAATTTGTTATGCAGCTCTCATCTTTGAATTTATCTAAACCCTTCCTGTGCCTATTTTTACTTTCAGTTCATATAAATAATTGACATAATAAATTCCACATGTTAACTTATTTGCAGTTAAAACTTCCTTTCAAACTTCAGCAATGTTTCCCTAGATTTGCTATCACAGGATAGAGTAAAAACCAGTGTCTCTAATCATTATCCCTACTTCACTTCCATCACTTTCAAATTGTAGCTTTGTAATCTTTAAAATTTTCTTGGCATTGAAAACAACAACAACAATAACAATATTTTATAGAAACGATTCCTTGAAAGATAACTTTATCTAAATGTTCAATTCAGCCAACACTTACAGAGTTGATGCTGGTGGCCAGACAAGGGGATGCAGAGTAGAACAAAATATAGCTCCTGCCTTCCAGGAGTCCTCAGATGAGCCAGAGAGACAAAGTATAAATGGATAAGTATAACCCAAATACAATTGAGTTGTGTAAAATGTTATGGATGGCAATACACTTGGGAGAGAAATTGCTCCTGAGAGACAGAAATCAGTGAAAAATTCAGAATTGAGGAGATACTTGAGTCTTAAAGGGAAAGAAGCTTTGTCTCAAAGATAAGTAGTGACAAGAAATTAATACAGGGGTTAAGGACATGGGGTTTGCAGTCAAACAGAGCTGCATTTGACTCGTATTTCTGCTATTTCATAGATGTGTAACCTTGGGAAAATTGCTTTACGTTCTAAAACCAAGATTTCCTCTGAAGTGCAATGAAGATAATGATGGTGCACTCCTAGTTTTGTTATGAGGGTCACCTGCTATATGTGGGCATGGTTTGAATGTATGTGTTCCTCCAAAATTCATATGTTGGAACCTAATACCCAGTGTATAACATTAAGAGGTTGGGGAACTTTGAGGAAGTGATTAGATCTTGAGGATTCTGGCCTCATGAATGGATTTGTGCCCTTATAAAAGAGATTGAAGGGAGCATTCGAATGCCTCTTCACCTCTTCCACAATGTGAGGAAGCAACAGCACACCCTTACCAAACACTGAATCTTCTGTCACCTTGATCTTGGACTTCCCAGCCATCAGACCTGTGAGAAGTAAATTTCTGTTATTTATAAATTACCCAGCCTATTTTCTTATAGCAGCAGGAATATACTAAAATTGTGTTTAAAACCTTTAGCATAGTTCCTGCTACATTTAAGCATTTATGAGGTAACTACCATCATCATCATCATCATATCCATCATCATTTTGACTATTCAGATAGAGATCCAAGTTCTGATTTCATCCAAAGTCCTTAGAGTAGCATTCAGTTGTCTTTTCCTCTTTCATGGTTCCTAATGAAACGTATCTGGAGCCTCAACTTTGTGAATGGTCTTCATGAGTATTTACTGGAGGCTGGGGGCTGGGGCTCAGGAGATACTGAGAGAAACACAAAGATGTCACAGAGCATACTGCTTAAAGTGTGGATCATGAACTCTATATTTGAATCACCAAGGGCACTTGTTAAAATTCATATTTGTAGACCAAACCTGTCTACCTACTTAATAAGAGTCTTTGGGATGAGACTCCAGAATCTATTTTATAAGCTCCTTAGGGCAATTCACATATGTACCAGCATATGAACATACTTTCCTATGTTGACTTAGCTCCAGTTTGCTCAGGATCTTCTGTTTACTAGAGGTTTCCCCAGAGCCCTGGAGTTCTTTTTTTTCTTTACAGCTCCTCACCACAACTTCCTGCCAGAATCATTTATAATGTCATGCAGTTCCCTTGGGTACTTTCTCACCCTCAACTACAGGTTACTCTGAGTGAGACTTCAAATTGTTATGTAGTAGATACTTTGCCTTATCTTCCTGCTTAGGCATCATCTAGCTTGATCCACATCTACTTGTAATATCTGTGTCACTCATATATTAGATATTAGAGATTTCTAATATTTCTGTCTCTATCTCTGACAGCTCACACACCCACACCTCTTTTGGGGCAAAGCTCTATAAACTCACACTGACTCTGTGTCAGTGAGAAGTTCATGGGTGTTTCTTGTTGTACAAATCTTTACCTGCAACATGATTTTGTCCAAGGTCCTTTCTATAAAGAATGATTTTTTCTGTTCTGTTAGCTCTGTTCTAGACTATTAGTCCATTTTGCATTGCTATAAAGGAGTACCTGAGACTGGGTAATCTAGAAAGAAAGTAGGCTGACTATCATAGTCTTACCCTAAGAAAAATAGTGGGACATGGATATGAATGTGGAAAGACTGCATAGGTATCAATTACAACAGTCTTGTACTTCACCCTTTCTGTCTTAGGGACCATTTATTGGCTACAGAATTAAATAATTATGCCCTAACTTTTTTGTATATGTAAGAATTTTACAACTGTCTGGTGGCTTCTTAAACTGAGAGGTTTCAATCTTTCCAGGAATAATAGATAAAGATATGCAGAAATAACTAGCTGCAAAATCAAAGACCCTGACTTTAAATTTGATGCCTTGAAAGGAGAAGCCAAGAGGTATAGTAAAAGATACCTTAAATAAGGGTCAAGAGACTAGGGTTAAAGTGTGACTCCAATTCTAATTAGCTATAGGAATAGATCAAATTCACTTTGTATTGCAAGTCTTCAGAGTATCACTGTCAGGGGTTGAATCAGAGGGCTTCTAAGGTTTCTTTCCAGCTTTACCATTCTATGTCCATATAAGTTTATAATTCCTCCCTATTTAGAACTCACTGGGCTGTCAATATCATGGTATTGCAATTGAAGGACAAATTCTTCATATGTACCTTGAAATTAATATTTGTGATTTTATATAGTGTTAATTATGATTTTTTTTAAAATCAAGAATGTTAGATTTAACAGTTTATTTGAGAAAATAACAATTCATGAATCAGGCAGCACTCAGAAACTGAAGAGGCTCAGAGATCTTTTCCTAGCAATGGTAACAATGGTTTTGTTTTTTTTTTCTTTTTTGAGACAGAGTCTCACTCCGTCACCCAGGCTGCAGTGCAGTGGCACGATGGCACAGTCTTGGTTCACTACAACCTCTGCCAGGTTCAAGTGATTCTCCTGCCTTAGCCTCCTGAGTGGCTGGGAGTACAGGTGCCCACCACCACACCCAGCTAATTTTTGTATTTTTAGTAGAGATGGGGTTTCAACATATTGGCCAGGCTGGTCTCGAACTCCTGACCTTGTGATCCACCCACCTCAGCCTCCCAAAGTTCTGGGATTACAGGCATGAGCCACTGAACCCAGCCAACAGTGAGCTTTTATAAACTGAACATGAAAGCAAAGTAGAGAAATCACCTAATTGTCTATAGCTACGCATCTGCCTTACTTGGGCATGGTGTGATGAGTTGGCTGCCTACGACTGATTGAAAACCAGGCTATTTGTTACAAAAATATAATAGTCCTACGTTAGGTTTTAGTTTGTTTACTTACCAAGTTAGATTGTGGTTTGTTAGGTAGGACAGGCTCAGACTAATGGTCTCCTGCTTATTTAATGATAATAAATACAGTATTTTTTACGGTATTTATATATTACTTTATAGGTTTTACATTTTTATGTACCCCATTTTTATAATAAAAACAACTCTTTGAGACACGTTTTACAGAATTATTGTCTATTTTTCAGACAGAAAAACTGAAGCTAAGAAAGTTAGATGATTCACTCCATGCCACACTGCTAATATATGACAGAGATAGAAGTTAATCTAGTAATCTTTGCTCCATGCCACATAGCTGCTCAGATTTGAATAGAGAAGATAATGTTTCTGTGAGCATAAAGTAGGCTTAACAACTGTGAAGCCAAAACTTCACCCCAAGAAGCACCACAATGAGCTATAGTATCTAATGAAGTTAACAAAACTACAACCATCCATGGCTCTCAAGAAGATGGGCAGATCGGTTCAGGCTGCTAGTTTATAAGAGAAAGGGGAAAAGATCTAATATTTGTATAAAACTTTGTAGTTTTCAAAAGACATGCAAGTGTCGTAATATTTAGAGGTTTTTTTAAGACTCAAGCAAATTATTATAGGTTGAAACTGAAGCTCAGATAGATGCCACCAGCTTCTAGGTTTTTTGATTCCCAGACTCTAGTCCCACTCCACCACATGAGGTGACCCACTGTCCCAGTTTGCCTGAGACTGACAAATTTCCCAGGATGTAAAATGTTCAGTTCTAACTCTGTGAAATTCCCAGGAAAACTGAGATAAGTTGGTAACCTTACTACCACATTTTTAAAGTTGACACATAATGGCACAATTCTCATTTTACACCAGGCAATCAATGGTTAAGTCGACAGGTCTCTGGGATCACTAAGTGACCCATCTTGTTATCAAGATGAAACAGGAATAATAATGATAATTGTGTAACCAAGATCTTGATTATGATACTAATCAAAACATTTGCCATAACAATGTCAATTATCATTAAATAGCATTTCCTTACTTACAATGTGGGAACGAAGCCAACAATATAATAAACCACCCACGATGGAGTGAGGAGATGTTGTTTTTGTTCTGGAAAAGGACCACATAAAACAAACTCTAGAAAATTATTTATAAACTGATGTGATAATTTGTGTGTGTGTTTTAAAATTGTTAGGTCCTTTAAGTGCACTTTTGTTAATTCCAAAACAGAAAATGTCACTCACCCAGAACAGAAATTGACTATAAAATGTAGCCATTTGAAGACATAGTACTCTCTCCTGTCATATATAGAAAACAACTTCCTAGAATTTTTATTTCTGTTACTTCTTTTGTGACACTTTATATAGTTTTCAAATGCTTTTAAGCTACCCTCAGACTATAGATGTATTTTGCTTTTGTAGTCTCTCAGTTCTAATATCATTGGTGAGTTTATTATAGTACTGAGCTCTTTTTAATCCCTGTCAACTTAGATTAAGTCAAATTAGTTCTCATTTCAATATTGATAAAGATCTTGTTTGACAGCAAGAGTGACCTCTGGTTTCCTCTCAAGGACATCTTATCTACAGAATAAATCGTCAACTCTTTCTTAGAGGATGGCTGAGACATCTTAGATGTTTCTACTTAAAGGGAGTCAGAGAACACAAGGGAAAGGGCTGAAAATCATAACTCCAGGACATCTAAGTTAGACACAAGGAGGGACTACTTGGTTTAATGTTTGGAAAATCCTGAGATTTATTCCTAACTTATGCCAAAGAATTTCCTTACATGGAAATATTGAGTGAAATGTATATTTAAAAAAACAGGTAGATTTGAGAATAGTTCTGACCAAAGTTGTAGTGAATCATAAAAGTTTGATTGGAAGGCAAGCAGTGAAGTGGGGGTAAGAGATTCATGAGAAGAGGGGAGCGGTCACATTTGAAAAGGTTATGCTGTCATGCATCTCTAGATTTGAATGTGTTTGAATCTAGATTCAAAGCTGAGTAGCATCTCAAACTAGCTTCTTTCAGTCAGGCTGCTGAATTTCTAAATTTTTATATTGTTTATATGAGGGTTTTTTTCTGTTTTCTTAATAAAATATGGGAGTGAAAAGAATGATGGATATTATTAATAACTAGTTGCATGCCCTCAGTTTTTTAGATAAGGATACTTAGGCTCAAAGCTGTCAAATGATTGACTCTGCTGGGGATTTGCAGAGGAGTTCTGAATCCAGCCTCCTTGACTGCTTTTACCATGCCTTTACATTGAACGTCTCTTCTGATCCCATTTATTACATTTAAGAGGTGTTTTCTCCTCACGATGTGGCAGTCTTACTAACTACACAAATAATCACAGCAGGTTAGTGGACTAAAACAAGTTACATCATCTGTCCCATAGAGTTTGTGTTCTAGATTGGAGGCTCTGGTAGTTCTCTGAGTTTCTAGTCTGCCAAGTTCTTGATGTCCTTGATGCTGATATCTCTTCATTTCACTTGTGCTTAGAGTTAGGGGACCACTTCGTTCTGCAGAGTTATTAGGGAATAAAATGTATATCCCCAAATAGGAAGCATACAAAGGCTATGAAGCAAATTGTGTGAATAGACACAAAGTGTGCTATAACATAAAAAATTGATTTTCAAAAGAGATATAACAGCAGGTAGATGTTCAAATGAATATTATTCTGTGTATCCAGTCAAATGTTGCTTCTATAGTGTTGGGGTCCCACTTTCAAAGGCACCATCAGTTTCAGTTTCTTGAGGCATAAGGGCTATCAGTTTGAGAAATATAATCACACCTAAATTTAAACAAAAGAAAATTGTTACCAAGAGGGATCATCCATCTTTTTGCAGATTTCTGCCTTGCTCATTTCTATCCTGTTACATGCTGTTAGCAAAATATTTTTGCTTAATTCAATCAAATTGAATGTAATAGATGAAGAGTTGATGCCAGACAACTCTTCACTATTACTCAAAGTTAAATTTTTCAGAGAGTACATTTGAAACTACTGAAAAGAATGCACGGTCTAAAAACATTCACAGAGAGGAATGACAAATGCATTTGCAATAATTGGAAAGCATTTTTGGAATGTATGCGTCACTTCAGAGTGACGGATTTGAAAAGTAGCATTTTTTGGTTCTGGTGTATTTGTTGAAACTTAAACTGTATTTGCATGATAATTTTCGAATTGTTTATGTTGAAATATGATAGGTTTGTCAAGAGAGTTAGAAAATATGTTAACATTTCAATCTTACCAGGCTCTGACAATCATAGAAGTGACTTTAAAGGTTTGATAACATACTCTTGTTGTTACTTGTTTAAAAAATATACAATACAATTGGTCTTTGATCTGAGATCAGGAATTATAGACTCTAGTTGGTGGAATATCCACATTTTGGAATGTAATTGTATTCAATCACCGTGTCTAGATTCAGATATTCTTAATGGCTGAGATAGATGTATTTGATTAAAATAACACTCAGGTAAGTTAACTACTTCTTAATTTGTAGTTTGTTAGACACAAATCACTCAGCCTCCAGAGTTTATTCAAGCGTTTCTCAAAAGATGTGTGTAGGCACTAGAGAAAGATACATTTTGTGTGTGTGTGCAGAGTGGCAGTGAGTCCTGGCCACACACTAAAAACCAGAAGGACTCAGGCGACAGTGTGATAAACAGAAATGCTCCACACATTTCCAAACATTTCTTGGTGGCAGGAGAGGAGGTTGACTGTGGTTGAAAACTTCCAATCAGATAAAAATAATATGAAATGTGAAAAGATAAAGTAGAGTTTATTAGTAGTTGTGTGGCCTGGAGCAAATTATTTATCCCTGGACCTCAGTTTCTTCATTTGTGTAATAAGTTTAAAAATAAGGAACCTCATAAGATTATTATTAATGTGATAATAATTAATGTGATAATGCATATAAAATTCCTGATGAATCCCCTCATAAATAATAGGCAAAGAGTATATAATTAATTAATTGCTATTGCTTCTTTCTTTTCCTAATTTTAAATTTTCCTTTCATAGAAAAGACTATACTTTATTGCTGGGCAAGTAGGGCTGTTGTGGCAGATGCATCTGGACATGAAACAAAGGGCCTCAAAAAGTGGGATTGGGAATGTAGCTGTTCTAGAAATGGAATATCCTCCTAAAGCAGATTTGAGAATTTCACTTGGTTGCAACTTACATACATAGTTCACTTACTGAACATTTAATTCTCACTTGAAAAGTAAGTTTTTCATGATGTCCAGCCAAAAGTTCCCTATGAATAGGTTTTATCTGTTGCAGACTGGTTGTGACCGGCAGTAACATCTGAGGAACTGATACGACCCTCAGATTTAGATATTTCAAACAGCTCTTCCTGACAGAAAGTAAACATTAGACTGAGTAGTTACTGGTCATTTTTCTGAAAATTTGGCTTCTACAGAAGCAGCAGCCTTAGGTAGGTATCTTTGCAAACTCTCATGCATGTTAGTTATTTGTCAGTGTTAACTGTTATAAATGCTAGATTCTCTTATCTAACTATTCAATTCTGTGTGTTTTTCTAAAACACAATATCATGTAGTGAAAATCTTGGAAGTATTTTTCCCCCAGTAGTGTTTAGCTTGTTATAACTTCCGAAACCTGAAAGAGTTTCGCAGAGATTCCAAAGTGCATCAAATACCAGTGTCTGCTTCTTCATTGCCTCTTCAAATATACCTGCATAAAAAAGGTCAAAATGTTCTCAGCCATCAGTGTCTCCTTAGAAATGGAAGTAGCCCAGAGAAGAAATTGTTCACTACAGGATTCATTGTTTCCAGGATTCAATAAACACTTATTGAAAATCCACTTGTGTTAGGCCAAGGTCAGGAAAACCAGGATGAGTCACATGGACAAACTAGTGAAATAGATTAAGAGTAATAGTAGTAAAAATGACTCTAGTAATAATGTTTATTGACTCAAATGTTCTAGGCAGTTTTCTGAGCACATAAAATTATTAACCAATTTAGTTCCCCCATTAATTCTATGAGGGGGTTATCATTATTGTTTCTGCTTTACGAATAAGGGATTGAGGCTCATGGAATTCTATTAATAACTTATTTTGTGTCAGGCCAAACAATCATTTAATGGTGGAGCCAGGATTTGAACCCAGGCAACTTGGTTTAAGACTTTAGCCCACAGAAGGGCATGATTTGCTGTCTAGAGGACCAGACAGGGAGGTTTCACAGAAGAAATACCAAAAGGATAAATGGGTGTCCTCCGGGCAGGTAAGAAAGAAAATGGTATTCTAGGCAGAGCGAACAGAATTTAAATAGGCTTACAAAACACAACACTAAGTATACTGTGGCATTGTGGCACTCGGATGGGTAATTTGAGAAAGTTTAATACAGGAACTGATTTAATAGAATGGGTGGAATTTAAGGAAACCAACAAGGGGTGATACAATGCCCCTAGGGGCTAGTAATAGCAGGGAGTTATCACCACCTCAAGGCCTAAAAGGAACCTTTGATAGAGGCATGTAGCTGACACACAACAACCTAGTATGGGGGGAGCAGGGAATACATCCCCAGATTCACTGCCCACCCCCCAACTCTAAGCTTGTACCTATGCTGTTCATGGCTGAAACCAGCTGGAAACCTGAGGGCCAATGAATCCCTGAATGCTGTCCATAAGGGTCAGCCTCCCTGGGTGAAGTGCAGGGTAAGTATTGTGCACAGTGGATCTAGACAGGCAAGTGGACAACCTCCAGAATACAAAACCAATAAGTTACGAAAAAGTTTTGGCATATTTTTGAATTGTTTTGGACAACTTAACTTTTGAGTAATTTCCAAAGGTCGAGTGCATTGACTGACAGTAGAAAACCTATGTCTTTCCCTGGAGAAAGAAGATCATAAAACCATAGTTAGTTATGTTTGATGGGAATCTGTTCCCAGATGTTTCTGAAATATGATCCCATACAAATACAGTAGTAACTTAATACTAGCTCACATTGAGGAGGTTCAAAAGCAAACTTTTTTCAATTGCCCTTAACTTAATTAATATTTTCATAATTAGCCAGGAGACTTCCTGAGTGAAGATGAGATAGATGAATACTTTCAGCTATTAGTGAATTATCTGGGCACAGAAACAGCCCTGTGTTTCTTTCAGGCAGAAAAATAAAATAATTTACTTTCATCTGCTTCTAATTCAAAAGTAGACAGAGTGAATTTGATTCAATATCATAAAAAAAATCACCTTTGGCTGAGATCATGCATGGAAAAATCCAACCCCAAAGGACAGAATGTTGGAACAAAATATGCAAGCAAAAAAGTGGGCTGAACAAAAAGGAAGAAAGAATATTCCAGTTGAAATCAGCAAATAATATGAGCTTACCTATTAATGTTCACTTCTGCAAATAATCTAAGAAGAGGATTACAGTGCTACCACCAAGGAAGATGGAAGACCTACCCCTGTGGACAAGCTGTTCAGAGCTTAGGTAATTGAACTACTGAATAATAATTATAATAGCTAACATTTGTGTTTGTCCAGACAATGTAATAAGCACACTCTCTCTACAAGGTAAGTTATTATTAGCTTTAATTTATGTATAAGGAAACTGAGGTTTATAGAGATTAAATGACTTTTTCAGGATTCCATATCCAATAAGTGATATTGTTGAACCATGGACTCAGGTCTTTTTGACTCTACAGGCCAGCACATTTATTTAAGAAACGGAGAATAAATGTCAGGGTAACACTAAAATGGGCATACTGGTCTTCAATGATGTAAATTAATTGATTCGGATATCCGGTAAACTTGAAAAGACAGCTGATGACTTACCACTTCTGTGGTGGATATACAGTGTCTTTCTTCATTTTGTTTCTAAGCTTTATGCATTTCCTGAGTAGAAATCAGAACCCTTGGTAGACTGTAAAACTGCTAAGATAATCACAGCTAGGCCAAAAGTACAGCATTTTTTAAATGTGGGATATATGAGCAGCCATGATTAGCCCAAGGCTGACCTTGACTTCAGTAGTATTTCATAGAGAAAGTTTCTTAGAGAAAGGTGCCTCAGGAACTTTGTGCAGTGAGACCTACGCTTGTCTTGTAAGCTAACAAGGTTCATAGTATTCCCCGGTATGCCTATCTCTCATAAAATGGTGATCAATCAACAACTAGAGGTGAAAATATGTACTAAGCCTAGTAGACTTGGGGTCAATCAATTAATACAGTTAAAAATATGTATTAAATCAATTAAAATATCAGACTAAACTGTCTCTTGAGGTTAGGGTATTTATATTTATTCCTCTTGTCTAAAACTAGGAATCCCATATATCTTCTATTCTGGGATTAATTAAATCTGTCTTGGGCTCATAAAAAGCTCTCACAACATAAGAGTTATTGAGTTATTGACTACATGTGGTAAATGTTTCCATGTTCACCCAATCCATATTTTTATGGCTAATTGATCTTAATCAGCTCCCCATTCAGATTTTATATTTATATACTGTATTAAAGAACACATATTAATATATGAAGTATTCTTGTGTCAGCAAAGTAGTATAATAAGTCCATCCTTCTTTTCCCCTTCTTTGCTCTGAATATATATGTGTGTGTGTGTGTGTGTGTGTAGGAGAGTGTGAGTGTTTGTGTGATTCCAATTGGTCATGACATGCAGAGGTAAAAGGCAAAGCAGCACTCTGAGAAAGTGGGGCCGCTGTATACAATTATGTATCCCACTCATGATAAAATAACCTGGAGGGGCAAAGGGATGGTCTACAGAAGAACTACCCTCACCAGGAATGCTGGCAGGAGAGGCAGGGAGTGTCTTCTCTTTACTTTTTATAGCAGGTTATACTCCTAGCATCTTGCTAAGTACATGCATTGAGGCAAATCCCTCATGCCTGTCTGGGGAATGTGAGGCAATCTAGAATTTGAAGTGACCATTTGGCCTGGACATCAGGCCTCCTGGTCTGCTTTGGTGTTCTCTCATTATTCTACTGAATCCTTCAAGAATTTGTAAAAACAGAAGCATTGTCTTCAAAAGAATGCACACCAAAGTGTACACTATGCTCCCTATGAGGGAAAGATGAATCTATTGTTTGTATATAAACATGAGCTGATTTTCAGGATGACGCATAGTGTCTCATGCGTGGGAGGTTGGGAGTTGGGTAGAGTCGTTGTCTGAGGGCGTGGGGCTGTCTTGAAGGAGGCACACAGAGACTACTGTGGGAGCTAAGCTTGGAATTGTGCAAGCCTTCAGATGAAGGAAAAAGGAGAATATTCCTTGTCTATTCTTGTAGACAAGGAATGGGGAGTCAGGGTTTGCCATTGTAGGGCTAGAAAATAGAAAGAGGATGAATTAATAAAAGAGTCAGGGATGAGACCAGGCAAAAAGGAGCTTCCCAAAGAACAACTGAACCTCTTTTTCTATTTCCCAGTTTTACTTTTGTTCAGTCCTGTCTGTAAGGGCAGTATGGCCTCTATGGTAATTCATGACTGCAAGTGTTTCTTTAATGTTTTTTAGTGAAAGGAGGTTGAGCATTAAGAGACATGAACTCAAATACTATTTCTCTCTAACTTTGGGACTTTCTATTTGATCACTCTCTCAGCTTGCACCTTTTAAAATTACGATTAACATCTGCCCTATCTCAGTGTTGCAAAGTCAAAAAATGTGAAGTGACTTTGAAAAGTATAAAGTGTTAGATGGGTGTAAGAGTAGGTATGATTTAAAAAATTTCCTTCAAATTCTCTTAAGATTATTTTTAAGACTATTTGATTACTATACACATATTCTATTTGTATACAGATGCTGTGTTGATGGCATATATGTGTATGTATGAACACAAACAAGCATATGCACTTCATTTCCTCTTCTTATTTTAAAAATCGTTATTACCATTTGATAGGAAAAAAAAACAGAAAAACTTTAAGAGTTTAAGCAACAGGAATATAGGAAAAGATAATATATGAAAATAAACTAGACACTGAAAATTTTTATAAGTAACTTTAAAATCTAAAGCACTTATAAGTTATTTGCTTTTGAGGTTTTTTAAACAAACCATTTAAGAAAGTTAACTTTTTTCACTTAAATTCCTATACTGGGTCTCCATAGGAAATAATTGGAACAATCTATGGAACACTTTTTTTCTGTAGCTTCTAAACTATTTTGTAAAGTCAGTAGCAAAACTACCTCAGCAACAAAATATGAATAACCATTTCCATTTCACTCCTATACTCTGTTATTTACTTCAGGGTCAATGTATTATCAAATGTGGAATCAATAGTTCTCTTAATATGTAACTAGAATGGCAATGATTTAACCCAGCTCATCTTATTTTCAAGCTGTCAACTCTCAGGGATATAGTTCCAGTGTGTGATGAGCATTTTAGAGAAGTTCCTTCAGAAATGAGAGACTCATGCAACATATAATCAATGCAAGGAATTTTTCTTTTAAAAAGTTAAGACAAAAACATGAACATGAACTTTAAAAAAGAATTTACTTAAAATGTATAGTCTAGTATAAATTTAATGTCTGGGGTTGTGAAAATAATAATACGCTTTTAGAGATGAAGTATTCAAACAAGAAAGCAAGGATGTAAGGAATAAGACAGATGGAGTAAGCAAGGTAGGTGTTACAGAAATGTAGAAACTAAGCAAAGGTTGAGATACCCCTGTAGTGTAGAATGTAAGGCTAAGTGTGTATTTATGTATACTTGTATTTTATTGCATGATTAGGAGCTGGGACTCTCAATTAAATAGCACTATGACCTGAGTAATAAGATTGTTTATTTAACTGGTTAAGTTTGTTGGATTTAAATATTACATGAACTGACACAACTTGATTATGACACTATCTTTACAATTGTGATACAGAGTTATCTGCATATACTTAAAAGATGGATGAATTACTGGCATCTGGCTGCTTGATAGATATAAGTACTCCAGCCAATTGGCTCAATATATAAAGAGCATTTAAAGTTAACAGGACCTTTACCTGGTCCATGTGCTAATATTGCATGGCAGACAGCTGCAGATGAGGCATTATTCTCCCTCATCAATTAGAATATAAAACTTCTAATTCTTTGGGACATACAAGATGCCCGAAAGAAACTTGGCATCCTTCTCTGCCATCCACAGGTACAATTTCCTGTTCAGAAAGGCAAGTGTTGGTAATTCATAATTCCCCTTCATGGTACTGATATTTTCCCATTCTCCCCTACTGGATCTTGGGGGTTACAAGGTGATATTAAAGCTTGTATGTATCCTATACTGAGCTTGCCTAACTATGTATAGTCTTGGTTATTCAGAGGAAAGATAATCTGTTTCTAAATCCATCGCTGGACTAGAAAGTTAATGCATACTCTGCTAAAGCATATTTGTCAATTTATTACACTGTGGAAATTCAACCATTGCTTTAGGATATTAAAGGTAGCACTATGCTCTGCTATCACTATTCAATATTGGGGATACTATAGTAGGAAGTTGGATGGTATATTGCATCTGCCTTTGATATAAGATTTAGCTTCTGCTATTTAGTGTTTATTAATTTGGCAATTCACTTAACCTATCCAGGACTGTGAACTCAATAATATTCTCATTTCAAGAATATAGGAATTATAATAATACCTATATAAGGAGTTCTCTTGGAAATCTACGAAGTATTAATAAATTTGCTTTATTAGCTCTGAAGCCCAACAAGGCAACAGAAGTCATTCTAAAATGTCCCCAGATGGTCATGTTTCATCCTTTAGTATGGAATATGTTAGTCAAGTTTTGCACATTACAGAAGTTTTCATGCATCACAAAATCAAAATGTTTATAACTTCACTCCTCTTGTGTTATTTATTTTTAGAGGTTGCTTAGATCCATTCAGTTTTTTAGCTATAATTTTAACAGCCTTCAAAAAACAAACATTAAAATATCATGTGCCATGATCAAGCTATGAATATCTCTGGTGGTTACATGTCAAGATGTCCCAGTGGCAGCACACAATAGGTGCTCCGTAAATAAATTATAAAGAAATTTTGGGAAGAAGGCATTCAGAGCATGTGTCCTTGGCTCTTTTTCCCTCCTATGGTCATCATGAGGCATCACTAAAGAAAGTGTTTTGTACCCTGGAGGCTGGGCCTGAGCATTTGGGTTCTAAGGAAATAAATGGTTTAGCATTTGAGTTTTAGGTAGGCAGAAGCTAGGATTCCAGTCCTAGAGAGAAGACCTTCTTTGTCCCTGAAGACTAAGAAGTCTAGAATTGTGTACCTTCCCAAGTGTTTAATTGATAAAATTCCCTCCAGCAAATAAATGTTCCATCATCCTAGGGAGGCTTGCCAGTCCAGGTGACCTTGGAGGGAATGGGGAGCAGCTATGTGAGTGGGTTGAGCTGCTTCCAGCCTCTGAGATTAGGAGAGGGCTGCCACACACTCCTAGGAGGTCCAGGAGCAGAAAGCCTCAGCAGAGGGTTAACTACCAATTTGTTCTCTGATTGTCCATAAAGATAGAGGCTGTATTGTCTTTCCCAATGTTCTGGTTTTTCATTGTTTGATTTGACTTCTCCAGGCATATATACCATAATGAAACAAAGACAAATTACAATCAAGGGCATTCACCATTTGAGAGAAGACTAGTCTGATTGTCTGGAACAGGTAGCCCTTCCACTGAAACAGAAACAATGGAAATGTCAATCAAGAAATTTTATTTTAAAAAATTGGACTCTCAAGTGAGTAAATTGGAATATATACACACAAAATGCTTCTGTTTAGAATTTAGGAAGCATGGTCCATGGCTTTCAAAATCCAATAGGTGATTTAAAAAAGAAGACAGAACCTGTTGAAAACAGGCATGGTAAGCTGGAAGATCAATGGAAGAAACAGCTCATTCCACAATCAGGCAAAGACATAGAATCCATGAGAAAAAGTGAGAGGCTGAGAGGGTAGGTTCAGCACTCACATGCAAGCAATAAGAGTTCCAGAGAGAGATAAAGAATAGAGAGAGGAAGAGTAATACTTATGTGGGTGATAAAAGAACATTTTACTAATCTTAAGAGGGGCTTAAATGAACAGATTGACTGAGTCAACTTAATCTTAGGCAGAATTAATAAAAGACACTCTTTCGGGATATTCCTGATCTATGGAAAAGAGCATGTGCCATAAGCTTCCATCCAGAAAGAACAAGTCACTTACAAATAAAAGATCAGACTAGCATCAGATTTCTCATCTATAATCTTGAAAGCCTTAAGATCACAAAATGATAGTGACTACTTAGAAGGAGAGCAACATAGACAAGATGACATTTATCTGAGGAAAAATTCAGGAAAATATTTTAAATAATCAATAAATGATTCATAGTAGCAAGGCATAAATGAAGAATAGTGACAATATTGGCAAGCAAGAGGTTATGTAATTCGTAAGTTAATATAAATGGCTGGGAAATGTTGAAACAAATTGGTAATGTATTTTTTAGATAATGGTTTTTGAAACAGAAGAGGCATTATATGAGGGGAGAAAATAAAACTAATAGCCTGGAACCAAAGTTTATCTTAATAAAATCTAAGAGTTAGGATATAGGAAAATGACTCCAAAAGTAATATTCTGTCTTGCTGGGCTGCAGTAAAATAAGGAAGAGTAAGACGACTAACTCTCATATTCAAATACAATCATAATCATTAATATAATAATTATGTTAATTATATTAGGAATAGAAAAGTCATAACTAATCACAATAAAAATTATAGTAGTAGAAATTCCAAATTATTAAGAGGGAAACAGGGAATGAACAAAAACTTGATTAAGCTGAAAAATATACGAAAGGGTAAAAGAAGTAAAAAACATAGTGCATACTAAACATATCTTGGAAAGAGTAAATTCACTCAGTTATTCCACTAAAAATGAGTGGGATGAAATCCTCTTCCACCATACAGGAGGCATGAATGGTGGTCATGTAATATTGATATTAAGCTACTGACATGAAGACGAGGAAATATTTTGTTAAATGAATTAACTTACATGTGCAACTTCCTGGACTTATCTCCCTAGGTTAGTTAATATACACTCTATGCCGTGCAACCCCTTTTGTGAGTGTAGCTATTTCTATTGTGTGTCTTCTCAGTAGGGAATAGTCCCTGTGTCAGACCTTTGGAGTAGACTTTGCTCTCCACAAACAGTCCACAGGTGGGATTTGGGGCAGTGGGACACAGGGACCACACGCAAATTTGGTGTCAAGTAGGCCAAGATCCCAAAGCTATCTGTGCCCTGCACTTGCTGTATAGTTTTATACAAGTGATTCACCTGGGTGAGATTCTGTTTTCTCATCTGGTGACGCAAATACTTGTCTTGAACAGTGGTTGTGATAATTGCACTTGTTGATGCACATAGAATATTTTGGAAATTTCTGGCCCATAGCAGGAAGTCAGTGAATAGCAGCTATTTTACTATTTTCTTCTTTTTCTGGTCTGCGAGACTCACCTAATATGCCTTCCCAAACAAAACTTCACAGATTTGGGTAAGCCACATCATTAAGACTTGACACAGCCAGGAAGAGTGTGGAAAGACAGAGGAACACATACTCTCGGGATCTCCCCAAACCTTAGAGTACAGCAAAAGGTGCACCTGCCCAAACAATGTATTTCATGCCAAATTGCATATGCTCAAATGCAAAATTTCAAATTCAGCAGTGTCTATTCAAACCCGCTTTAATGTTCATCTGAACATTCTTGTTTGCTAGTCAACTGTGCTCCATTTTTAAGTATAGCTATGACAATAATTTGTATATCATAGTTGCAATATTCCCTGAATGCAGTTACTCATCGTGATCATTGATCCTTTTCTATTTTCTCCTTTGCTGTGTCTTTAAATTTTTCATTCTGAATTTATCTTTAAAAACCGTGTTTTAGAATTTCACCTACTAACACTTAGTAGATTTTTGTTATGCATAATATTCTATTAAAAAGGGGATCTCAAAGGCAAATAAAACATACTCCTTGATCTTACAAAACTCAGGCTATGATGAGAACACAAGCAAAGAAATAAATTTATTGTAGAATATGCTAAGATAGAGAGAAACTCAGGTACTAGGAGAGCATGAATGAGAGTCTTTAACTCATACCTGGAGAATTAGCAAGGGGGTCATCTGTGAGCCTAGTCTTAAAGGAGGGTTAGATTTAGAAAGATGGAGTGGAGTGGAGAGATCGGAGGGCTGAAAAAGATGGCAAAGGAATAATGAAAACAGAAGGCCAACACTTATCAATAGGTCTGTAGAGTGCTTGTGAATATTGATTTTAAAAAATAATAAAAGAATCCTTACTGGATACTTCTGGCATTGACTGTTCCAAAGGCCCAGGACTCATGGATCTTTCACTATTTTTAACCAGAAGAATCTGTGATTCTGATTTCATCTGATAAAGTTCCTAGGGTTTTTGCTTATTTGGGGACATATTTCCCTGAAGGAAGAAAATTAGGACCTTTGGGATGGGGAGAAACATGTAGTTTTGAAAGCATCATATTTGTTATTTTCCCAAATGACAATCATTACCATAGACTGAGTTCTCACAAATGCATCCCCTCTCTGTCTTCAAAGTCAATCACTAAAGAGATCCACATCTTCCAGTTCTACATATCACCATTTTAGGAGACCAGTGACCCCTGCTTCATTTTTCCTGGATCCATTTATCTTGGCCAGTTTTCAGTTTTTAAACCCTCCACTCTAGGGGCACCATGTTTTCCCAGTTGGTTGAAAGTCTTTACTGTTGGGGCTTGACTTCCAATTTATCTATGCTTACATTTTGTTTTCCTTTGTCACATACTCTCTGGCCAAAATCCCTACATTTCTATGTCATGGGAAAGCTCACTCATGGTCCCAATAATAGATTTCAGGCTTTTAAATTAACTGTCAGGATCAGAAGATCAAAATATATATACAATTAGAATATTTATTAGCTAGTAAAGGTCTATTATCTTGAGGCATCAAAGCTGGTATATTTAAGACTACAAATTAAAAATTTGGAGGGAAGAAAGAAAATAAAAATAAATTTTATTATACTCATAATTTTATGAAAAGTCTACAAGCTGTTATGCAGAATAATGTGACTTTCGTGCACAGAAAATACTCATTAAAATGTATGTGTGCACAAGTACACATCTGCACACCACAAGACAACAAAATGATTAGCCTCTTCTAAGATAAGGCAACAAAGTATAGAAGCATCATATGGGCTATGCAAACCGTGCAAGTTATTTAAAATTTTTTTGGTGTTTTTAAAACTACAAATTATAATCTCGATAGATATTGGAATTAATTATGTAGCTCGTCTAGCTTTCTTCTCTTTGTGGAAAGAACCTAGGCCTCTTCTTTCTCTAATGTGTTTCAACAATTGTTCACATGCCCTGAAGTATCAGATGTCATCATCCAAAACGTTTTTGCATAAGATTGAAGTCAGTTTGATCATAGTTGGGGATCATAGTTGTTTTGGTAGGGTCTGCTCCCCTGTAATTTCTTTCACCTCTTTAATATGACTCCAGTTAAGTGCAGGGCTTATCCATTAGTGTGGTCTCCTGAAAAGTTCTGGGAGCAGGGTTGTTAAATCTTTCGCTTTCTTATGGGATATAATTGGATAAAATGGGAGATTTATTCCTTCATTCATCCTGGGTACAGAAAACAAAAGGCAGAGCACTGAAGTTCTAATTCCAAGGCCCACATTTTTTCTTTCTATATACCTCTGCCTCACCTGATTTTATGTCTTCTAACATTTATATACTTTCCTAGGAAAACCTCGTTGTTTACTTTCTGAGCAATGGTCAGTCAGTAAAATCTTTAACCTGGAGGCAGACTAAGCTGCCCCTAAATGATCAGGGCAGCTCCCCACAGCACTGAGGGGTGCAGGTGGCCATTTCAGCTGACAAAAATTTTCATAGGCCTTACAGGTAATTATAACTTTATAGGTTGACACTAGACCTATAAAATGAGGCTGGATCCTAAATAATAGAAGAGAAGAAGGAGGAAATATCTTAAACAGGTCTAGATTGTTACCAACTTGATGTCAACCCTTCTCAAATTCAGAGTCTTGGCAGCTTTGAAATTCATAGTGGTGGGTGGAGATGACGCTGATGGTGCTGTATTGATCAATAACAATACAAGATTTTATCTGGGAAATGCTCCTTATTAAAAGAAGGAGTGTTCTGGGAAATGAAGAAATTTCCAAAGACCCCTCCTGGCTTGTCAAATAAATAAATGAATGAATAAATAAATGAATAAGAAAAAATCCAGGTTGAAGGGCATTTCAGTCAAGTTACCCTAACGTAGCCTGTATTTTTTCTATTCAAATGTGTTTGCCCCGAAGCTAAACAGCCAGCTGTATTCTGCTGGGTGATGTATGAAGCAGAAAGAACACTGTCTAATTTTTATATCCAGTTGAGCCTGAAGTACCTTGCGATGGGAAGGGAGGTGGCTCACCTCACTCCCACTCAGGAATTATTATTCATGCAAGAATCACTCCTCAGTTATCTGGTAGCCCTCCCTAATTCCATTAACCCCTCAACCACTGGGTAGTAAACAGGGGGAAATTGTGATCTAATTAAAATTAATTGTTTGCATGACACTTAAAAAGGAGCTTTGGGGTTTTGTTTTACTTGGAGGAGGTGGTTGTGTTTTATTTATTTGGTATTTCCTTTTTAGGGAGTGATAAATATTCTCTAGCTCTCTTTTCATACATTTATTTCACTTTTAATTTGTTTTAGAATAACACCTGTATTGGGGTTAAGTGCTTATGTAAATGAGGAAGTATAGCAGAGTACTTATTTAGCTATCTCCTTAGGTAGAAATCCTCATTGGAAGACCCCTTCACCTGGGCAATTTAGCTCAAACAACAACCCCCTTGGCTTTTATGGGATTCTGAGAAGTTGTCTGTTAGACTTTTGCTTCCTCACTCACCCCACAAAACACTTACATAGAACCGTTTAGAAATGATCTCAGAAACAAAATCAAGTACACACAGAATTAAATAAAGGGCTCCTTGCCTTTGACAAAGACCAAACAGAGACCAGGCTGCGAAGTTGGATATAGATAATTATTAATTAACATTATATTTACATGACTGTGGAGTGAATCGAAATAATGTTTATAGCGTGTTTCCATAGAATTTACAGTTAAAAAGGAGACTGAGGCCATATCTATATAGTGAAGAAAATGGGGATTCCAGCAGTCATTCTAGTGCACTTAGTCTACTAAACCAAAAAATACAGGGTTGCAGTATGTTTGATACAATTGTGAGGCAAGGCATTAAAGATTGCATGCAATACTTAATAGGTACTAAAAAAGTCTGTAAATTTCATAACCATTTGTAGATAAGAACTTGTAGAAACTCAGCTGTTAAAAGAAAAGTGACATATGGGTCTTAAAACAACACTGCTGCATTCTAGTTCACCAGCTACCAGTACGCCCAAGCCATGCCTTCCCCTGTGTTAGGGAGGTGAATGGCAAGGAGGAAAAGCTTGCCATGGCCCAGCTTTGATAGGGATGCTACACACCACTTATTGCTTCCAGGGAGAAGCAATAAGTAATAACAGATTCCTCAAGCACAGTCACAGTTCCAAATAAACTGTGTTTGGTGCATCAGGAAACAGAATGACACTCTATTGGTTGAGAGCGTGAATTCTGGAGACACACAGACTAGATTCAGTTCTATCCCTGTATGACCTTGAATCAATAGCATAACTTCTCTGTGCCCCAGTTTCACTATCTATAAAATCATGATATAATAAGACCTACCTCATACATAACCATGTGAATTAAATGAGTTAGTATTTGTAAGGAGCTTAGGATAGAGCTTGACACATAGTAGTGTTATTTTTTAAAGTTTTTATTTTGAAGTAAGTAATGCTCTCTTATGAGCTAGGTATATATTATTTTTGTTATTGTGTTGCTGAGTTTAAGTCAATGCCTTACACTAAGTGAAATCCCTTTAGCTTAAGTCTCATCTCATTTGTGAAGAAGCTCCTGGCCATTTCATCCCTCAATGATTCCCCATATATGTGAAAAGGGAAATTAATATGTGCTGAGCACTCATAATGTGCTTGAAATTTTATGTGTCACTTTCTATTTCTCACAATAACCCTGCAAAGTGGGTATGATTACTTCCACTTGACAGATGAGAAGACAGAAAAAACTAACTTCACCTCTTCTCTTAGACTTAATTTGAGCATCTATAAAATGAGGACAATGATACTTTCCTCTTAGAACATTCAATGAAAATGACTTATAAACTATAAAATTATATAACTTTATAGTTCTGGGAGAGAAATATTACTGTTTTATATCACAAGTTAGTTTAGCTTTCTGGAATGCCTCTGATTTAAAGAAGTCAAAAGTCCCTACTTACAGACGGTGCATGTAATGCATAGTAGAAGCCCTTTGTGACCACATAGTTGGTCAGTGCAGGTCAGAGTATAGTTGCCCAAAATTTCCATGGCATTCCTCTTCAGTAGCTTCCTCCTCCAGAGAAATATGGCTGCCTAGTGGCTTCTCTGTGTGGTCATAAGAGAAGTCAAAGGACTTTTGCCCCCTCACAAAGAAAGTGGAAATGAAATGGAGTCAGGTGTGGTGATCATAAATTCTATCCACTTAATATTTCTGGTCCTCCTTAACATTGGGTTAAATTAGCACCTGCACCCTTGAGGTCAGGTGTGGTCATGTGACTTGCTTTGGACTGTGAAAACTGATACATATCACAACCCATGATGGTCTTATAGATGAGCAAGATTCTATGAGCCTTGTTGTTTTAGGCCATTCAATTTGGGGTATTTGTAACAATAGCATAACCTAACCTATTCTGACTAACACAAGTGGAAAATGTGTTCCTTGATATGATGTATTTGGAAGTTCTATAGTATTAAAATAAAGTAGTTGCTTTTGAGATCTGTCGGTTGAACTTGGGGAAGTTGTTGGGGACATAGGAAAAGAGAAAGAAGATAGTGAATAGAAGGATCTAAGTCACCCAGGTTTAAAGTGGTACCCTAGCTTGAGATTAGGTGCCTGGTTCTTTGGCAGGCATTTGTCTTTGATACACAGCTGGGTGTTTTCCCTATAGAGGTCACCTGCTCTCCTGATTTTGCCACCTTCTATTAATAGCATAGTAATTCATTTGGGAAAATAAAAGGCAAATGGCAGGTGGTGAGAACATAATGAAAAAGGTGACACACCAGAGTAGAGATGTAGAGTAGAATTGGTTTAAATCACTTTCGCCAAAAGGTGAGCCTCAAGTAGTCTTGCAGAATACCTGAGAATGTCCAATGAACCAAAGTTATTTAAGAGAGACCACTGAAAGTCTGTTGCGTCCCATTTTCTCCAGTAGTATTAGACTTAGCTAAAACTTTAAATAGATAGCTGAGTTTAAAGGAAGAGAGAGAGAAAATGCCAGAGAAAAAGAAAGAAAGAAAGAAAGAAAGAAAGAAAGAAAGAAAGAAAAAGGGAGGGAGTGAGGGAGGGAGTGAGGGAGGGAGGGAGGGAGACAGGGTGGAGGGGGGAGAGAGAGAGAGAGAAATCTCCCTGGTGTCAGAAACATAAAATAAATAACTTAAAGCCAGACACAAATCTCATGAAATGGCACCATCAATGCCCAGAGAGATATCCAATTGGATATAGGCTTTAGAGTCTAAGGAATTGTGTTGAATACCTAAACAAAGTGAGAGATGTGGCCTGAGGCCTGTGATAGGTAGGGAATCTGAACTTACATAAGGACAGATCCTTAAATGATAGAACTAGAAAGATTCTTTCCACTGGCACAAGGAAGTGACCTGGATGCATTTTTCTGCCCTGGGCTGTGAATGGACAAAAAGTCTCCCATGAAAAATTGAAAACACCAGGCTTGCCTGCACAAGCTGTGGGCATGGGCTATAATTTTCACTACCTGCACACTACAGGACATTCCCCCAGGGGATAAATTAACATAGAACTGAGGCTAGACAAGGACATTCCTAGAGTGCCAGCAAGAAACAAAGGCAAGTGTTCGTGGCAAAACTCCCACAGTGTCCAGCTTCCTGTGAGAAAACAGTAATGTGCTAAGCTGAGCTCACAATAAAAATTGTAAGCCATGTGAGGGAATGAAGAGACTTTAAATACATCTATTTTAAGTAAATAAAATAGCATGAAAGCCATGAGAGAAAAGAACCCATTATAAACCAGAATAGGCGTATTGGGAAAAGATCCAAATAGAACTTCTAGAAATAAAAAAAAAAGTCATTGAAATTTTATAAAACCTAATTTGGTGTAATAAACACCTGGATTAGACTTAGATAAAGCATTAGTGAACAAAAAGACTTTTGGGTTTTTTTGTGTTTTTTTTGTGTTTTTTTTTGTTTTTTTTTTGAGACGGAGTCTCGCTCTGTCTCCAGGCTGGAGAGCAGTGGTGCGATCTCTGCTCACTGCAACCTCGGCCTCCTGGGTTCAAGCGATTCTCCTGTCTTAGCCTCCAGAGTAGCTGGGACTATAGGTGCACACCACCACACCCAGCTAATTTTTGTATTTTTAGTAAAGACAGGATTTCACCATGTTTGCCAGATGGTCTCGATCTCTTGACCTCATGATCTGCCTGCCTTGGCCTCCCAAAGTGCTGGGATTACACGTATAGGCCCCACGCCTGGTCGAGATTTTTTTTTTAAGTAGGTAAGAAGGACGTTAAATCCAGACAGAAAGAGTGAGATGCAAGAAGCCATGGTGAACAGGGAGCTCGCAAGCTGTTGGTAAATCTACATAAGCATCATCTGTGGGGAAGAGGTCTTGCCTGGTGTGTGGGGCTGGTGGACAGAAGGAGTCCTGACACAAGAGAGCATGAGGTGAGCCTCCACCTCATCGAGAAGAGGGTTTGAGCAAAGAGTGCTGGGGAAGGGGTGCTTAGTTATCCCCAGGGGACAGCCTTAAATTTTCAAGAGGATTTTTAATTTTGAAACTCAATTTTTAAGCCTAGTTATATAATAAACACCGGGATACTCATTTGCTGAAAGTCTTAATACTCAGGCTTGCTTCTGATCCCCCTTTTTTTTTTTTTTTTGTGACAGCCTAGTTTGGTGAATGGACCCATATCAGACTCTCTGCTTTGGATCCTGGACCAGTAAGACCTGTGAGTAGCTAAGAAAGAAAACAGTTGATATAACATCATACATCCCATCTCGGTGCATCACCACCCTGACCAGTCTCAGTCTCTAGTAACTTTCGGAGCTGAGGTTCCTGGTATTTTACCTGCTTGGTTTGGGCCATGAACTAGACCAAACCTGGCTCCTGACTGGTTCACTCCTACTCTGGTTTCTCTCTCCTTTGACTTAACTGCCCTGGACACCCACCCTAATTTACTCCAGTCCTTTTCCCCTCAAATCCATCAATCTAATCTTGGTCCATTCCCATTTGTTGCATTTCAACTCCCGAATGGTCACTCCCACCCTACAAGGCTTAATGATAACATTTGAAACTCTTTGCATATTTATCTCCCTGCCCCAAGTTCTTTCTTCCTTCCTGTTGGTTTAAGGGCTGTAGTTTGATTCAGAGTGCATCAGAATTCCATGGAGGGGTGGTTAAAACAGATTGATGTGCCATATCTCAGAGTTCCTGATTCACTCAATTGGAGGTGGGGCCTAAGAATTTGTACTATTCACAAATTCGTGGGTATTACTGATACTGCTGGTCTCAAGGTCGCAGATTGACAATCACTGGGAGTCCCTACTCTGTGAAGAAAACCGCATTTTCTGTCCTATCTTCTTAGATTATTCTTGATTGTGTTCTCTTCGCATTTTGTTCCCACCATTATTATGGTGTAGATAATATTATATTATGTTATATTATATTATAATTAAATCATGTTATATGGGAATTATTTGCCTATACATTTATTCAGGTAAAAGTCCTTTATCTAGGCATAATCCAGATATCTTAGACTGAATCACCTCTTGTAGTTTCTGTTCAAACCATTTTGAACCTAATATCTTGTTGTCTCCTTGACATAAGGAGACAACTGGCATGGGAGAGGTAAAAAGTCTAAGTTCTATCCTTAAAGTAGACTAGGGCGCTGAGAGGCTTAAGATGGAGACCTTGGCAACAGGTGTTTGCTTTTCTGAAGCTTCCTGCAAGGTTGCCATCTGCATTTATTTGTAGCTAGCTCTTCACGTGTACCATATATTTGACACTACACTAGATGCTCTGAACATCTTGTTTATCTATGTAAGAATTGCATGGGAGGAAGACACAGAGAACTCAAGGAACCTAGCTAAAGATCTCACAGATGATAAGTCACAGAGTTGATTTTCAAAGCCTGGTCAAAATAAACTCATGCTCTTGGGCATGGTGTTGTTTTGCCTTACCACAGTTTATTTCATAGAGCTGTATTGGGAAGGACCACCCCATGTGGATGTGATATTGGCTACATGTGCTGGCTACATGGAACATTCCTGGGAGGATGAGGTCTCCTTCGGATTCAGGTTCAGGGATGAGGAATTGAGACAGATACTGGACTAATGCATCCTACTTTACCTAGAGGAGTACACAGCTTATGATCTGAAGTAGATGATGGGGCTAATCATACTCATTATCTATTAATCTCTTGGTGAGAAAAAAAGTTATTTATAATACGATGTTTTTCTATAATACTGCATAATATTGGTATCTAGTATATTCCAGGAAATGAGTGGTTTCTGCAGTTGATAATGAAGAAATGTTAACACACATTAATCACCCTCAATTTTCTTTGGTGAAAACATCCTCCATAATGTTGTTTCCAAAGGAATCCATTGCTGTATCTTCCTTGACCTGGTTTTATTGCTAATAGTAAAGCACTTGGAGGTCCTACTCCCACCCAGTATGTACAATTGCTAAATAATTTATAATAGAATTAAGGAAGTGTTTTTTGACTTGGAGAAAATAATTTCCATTTCCTCAGGATAAAATGCTGTGTCTTTGTGTTTTCTCTTTTTCTGTCTTTCTTTTCTGTTGTTGTTAGCCTTCACCTGCATTTTTTTTTTTAAATTGGAGAACCTCCTTGAGTTTCTTTTGCATTCATTCAGCCTCACTTAATCTCCTGTCAAAGGCCAAAGGAGAATTACTTAATAGCATTGATGTAAACCATATGTTAGAGAAATTGAGCTCTCTCCCACTAGTTAGAGAAAGAATTAGATAAGGCTGGTCTTCATATAAATAGTTTAAAGAACAGCAAGAGTCTTCTCTTTCAAACTATTGATACTTGACATTTCTTTAAGGCAGTAGTTCTAAAACCCAGTTACTTAATAGAATTATGTGCTTTAAAGAAATAGTAATGCCCAATGTTTTCACCCACCCCAAGACTCAGATTCAATTAGTTTGGACTGAGACCTGGGAATCAATATTAAAAGAAAAAACAAATCAAAACCAAAAAAACAAGAATAAAAAATACTCCAGGTGACTGCAACTGCTTTAAGGCGTTGGTTCATATGTGTTCTTTTCTTGTTACCCAATACACCTATGATAAACGAGACACTGGCCCGAGGACACATGAGATGCAACAGAAGCTAGGAAAGGGTTCATATCAGAATTGCTTAGACCACTGGTTCTCAAAGTATGGTATCTGGGAACTTGTTAGAATACAAATTATTGGGCCTGACAGAAGAACTTTAGGATTGAGGTCCTACAATCCATATCATAACAAGCCCTCTAGGGGGTTCTAACGCCCACTGAAGTTTGAGAACCATTGTGTAAGAGCCTTTTTACCCAGAGTATGTTCCAGTTGCAGCATCACTGAGAAGTCTGTTAGAAATCCAGAAAGTCAGCCCTGCTTCAGACTCACCAAATGAGAATCAACATTTTAACAAGAACATGTATTATTTTTTATGCATAATAAAGTTTGAGATGCATTGTGTTAGAGGGAGAAGTATGTGTATTTTTTTAAATTTCACTGATCCCTTTTAAGATGTATTAATCGAGACACTAATTGTTATGAAAGATGAGTTCAGTAATATTTGGCTTAACACAAGACAAATATATTTCTCGTTCAAAGTAAAAGTCCAATTGGTGGTAGAAGTTGTGTGTTTTACACAGTCATGGCTTGGGGATGACAGAGACTGCTATTTGCAACAATGGCTTTCCAAAGAAAGTCATCCTGAAAATCAGCATCCAGTAGCAAAAGGGAGAAGAGAGAGTAGAGAATCCTTTGAGCAGTTTTCTTGGTCCTGGCCTAGTAGTGGTGAATCTCCCACATTCCATTGGTCAGAACTCAGTCAGACAGCTCCACCTAGATGCAAGGGATGACTGGAAAAGATAATCCCAGGGTGGACAGTGCAATCCAGCAACAACTGTACCTCCCACAATGGAAGCATGAACTTCTAGCAACTAGTAATTGAGCTTTGCCATAGTAGGGAGATTTAGGAAGAGAGAGGTAGGACTTATTCCACTTCCCCAGAATCACCCTGGAGAGTTTTCAAGGCAAAGTCCTGTACCTTACAATTAGTTCTTCATATTTTTGTATGAATTGCAGACACTCTCTTATGGTTTTTAAGTCTTCTCAGGTATCAGCTTCAGAAGTTAGTCATTGTAGAGATTCATATACAATGAAAGTATAGGTAGAGAACAATTAGAGTAGATGAAAACGCAAAGAAAAGAGGAGGCTTGAGTGGCCAATTGATATTAATTGAAATTAGTGTTTATGAGGCACATTCACATTTGTTATATTTTAGATGTAACGACCTTATTAACTAGTTGTTATTGTCTAAAATTTTCATAGAAGGAAAACGGGTCCCAGAGAGGTAAAAATCGTTCCTGTGGTCACAAAGCTGGTAGATCCAAGGTTTTCATATTCAAAGGCATCTTTATTGTAAAATGTGACAGAGTTGTGACAGACAGGCTTTGAGGTGTCCTCCGTCATCCCTTCCTTCTTGTTGTTCATGCCCTTGTATAAACTTCACTTGAGGAGTCTGTGGGCAGGACTCATGATGTACTTCTAATCTATAGGATATGACAAATGGGATGAAATATCACTCCCATGACTATGTTGTATTACTAGCAGATAATTCTTTCTTGGTAGCAGATTTGCTGAAGAGTCTCTCTCCTCATTGCTGGCTTTGAGGAAGCAATATAACAAATTAATTAATGTCACAGTATAAGAAAATGGATTCTGGCAGCATGCTGAGGAAGCTTGAAAGTGAATTCTTCTCCAGTCAAGCCTCTGATGAAAACCCAGCCCCAGCTAACACCATGATTGCAGCCTTGTAAGCCTAAAGAAAGGATATAGCAAAGTTATGCCCAGACTCCTAAACCACAGAAACTGTAAAATAATAAGTGTGGTTTTTTTAAGCTGATACATTTGTGATCTTCAAGTTTCAAAGGCTTTGGGCTGTATTTTTATGTACTTTTAGTCACACATGGTTTTTGTACAGCCCAGTTAGCTCTGATCTGACAATTACTTCATCATTGATCTTCCATAGGTACAATTGCATTTTCAGCATCCAATTATTTATAAAAAATACAAAATGATAGCTATTGGATTTTCCAGTTGCCAAATCTTTATTGACCCAGCTATATAATATTTCGTTAATAGGGGCAAAGGATGATTTGATATTTTATTGTAATATCTTGACTCACATTTTTTAAAAAAACACATGGAAAAGACTGGTAGTATCTTTTTTCCTGACTCCTTGATACTATTGTCATTTCCTCTGACCTCTTTTTATCAGAAATTTTCTCCCATTTATAGCAGCTAATGTAACAGCTGCATGTTTGTGCTTATAAAATTTCATGAAATATTAGGAACCATTCCTTGTATGCTTTGCTTTTATTTTAAAGCTTTCATGGGATCTTATTTTACCGAACAACTGAAGTATAAGGGCTTCAATCACATCTACTTTTTCTACCTAAGGAGTCCCACACTACCTATTCATATTGCAGGCTATGAAGAAACCGTGAAGAAGGGCTAGACCATGAAGCACAGGAAGAGGGAAAATAGGGAAGGGGTGTTTTGGGCTCCAACTGGGATCAGAGAGCAAGAGGTGCAACACTGAGTCCAAGCTCTCTCCCTCTGGCCCACTCTGGATATTTTTCCACAACCAGGAGGATAAGAAGAAGGATGAATAAAAATAAATTCTGCTCTTTTAAGATAGAAGGCAGGTTATTCTATTTTCTATCACCAATCAGCTCTAAGTAAAACCCAGTGCTGATGCTGTATGTATTTCAAATAATCTTTTAGAATTTTCTTTAAAAAAGCTTGATTTTAAAAAGTGTGTTAAATGTTTTCATTGTAGGATTCCCTTAAAGGATATCTATAGATGCATACTCACAGGAAAATTTGCCTTTTGCATGTAAAAATTAAAAGTATGTCCTATTCTGTTTTAGGTACTGTAAATTTAATTAAAGGGATACTATCTGAATCAAGTACAACACTATAATTAAGACCAGGGGTCTTATCTTGGACATATTCATTTATTCATTCTTTCATTCATTCATTCATAGTTTCATTAATCCAACTATTATTTATTGAACTACTACTATGTTCTACCTGCTCCCAACATGGCTTAGACCAGAGCTTGGCAATCTACAGTTCAAAAGTCAAATCCTGTCCACTGCCTGCTTTTGTAAATAAAGTTTAACTGGAACATAATCACAACCAGTTGTTTACATACTGTCTGTGACTGTTTTTACACCAGAGACCACATGGGCTGCAAAGATGAAAGTAGTTACTATCTGGCCATTACAGAAAGTTTATGATCCCTGGCTTACAGGATAAGATATATTGTGCCTTAGTTATCTGATTTGAATAATGAGGACATAAATGTTTACCGGATGAGATTTATATTGTTTGATGTACATAAAAGTGATATTTTAAAATATGAAGTAACAAGAACTATCACTCATTGACAACTCGTCAATGAGTCAGGTGTTTTGCTAAGCTGTTTATACCAATGAACTCATTGATTTCTTACACCAAAAGGGAGCTACTCTCATTGGTTCCCTGTGACAAATAAGGAAATGGAAAAATCCAGTTTAATTAACATGGTTAGAGTGTCACTGCCAGAAACAGCAAAGCTTGTCTCCCCTACTAAGGAAGATGCATTCTCAGTTCCCTCATCAGCCTATCAAGACTGAGTATCTCTCTGGGCAGGGTTGGAGGAGAGACTGAATGAGAAAGCCAGCATAAAGGCCTGGCTCAGCACAGAGTAGTGACACTATAATACTAGATTGTTTCTGAATAATCATCTTTAAAGATTATTTCACCAGAGCTGCCCAACAAATATATTTGGGCAATTATCCACTTTGAGTATATTTAATTCTTTATGATCACTTACGTCCAATGGCATAAATGTAGTCTTAGAAATTATTTGTAAATTGTATGTACTCATGTACTATTTCTGTCCTGTCTGCATGTCTTGAATTCAGTTACTTAACTCACCCTGTCCTATGTGTCTAATGAAGTATTAAAGGCTATACTCTTTCTGTAGAACACTCAATATTAAATGATCCGTTTTACATGTTATACAAATCTTATAATGGCATATGCTGTGAAATATATTTGGGGGTGAGGGAGGGAGTGGGTAGGTAGGTAACCACCCTAAACGATGAATCACTCTCTGTTTAAATGCTGTTCCATTAATTCGAGTGACATTTTGACAATAGCATGCTGTCAGTCCAATAGTTTGACCTATACAACAACCTCTAATTATTACTAATTATATAATTAATTATTCATAGAAGTGCATGCCATTAGCATAGCAGAGATGTGTTGGAATATGAGTTATATGAGGTTTATGAATCTTCAGAAAATAGATTCTTTAATAAATTAATAAAGGGGCTCTGGGGTTTCATTAAAAGGTGGCTGGAGGGTGTGCTTGCCTGTTTCCAAGGAGACCACAGGTGGTTCGTTGCTTTTTTTTTTAAGTTAAACTTGTTTGGGCTAGATGATTTTTTTTTCCACCCTTTTCTCACTGCTCTGTCCTCAGGCAGAGAACGGAACATTTTAATGAAACCCCTGTTGTCTTCATATCACTTTGATCCCCCTGTGTTCTCTCCAGTCTACACATTGGCCAGTCGGATGAAGGGTTTCAGATTTTCCCCCCAGTATTAAAAACTGTGGCATGCCCTCCATGAATAAACAACATTGCAGTGGAGACCCAGTGAAAGAGAAAGGCAGAGCAAACAAAGGGATGAAGGAAAATGCATAAATTCAAATGACACCGGCCTCATTTACTCACTTAATTACCCTGACTCCTGACTCTGTTAGCCACTGCGATTATTTTTCCAGTTAAGTCTGATTTAAAGAACTTAAAGAAAAATAGGCTCATCCATTTTTTTCTCTCTCAACAATCTCTTTGCCACATGGAGTTCCACTTTTTCGTTATCTCACCGTAATAATGATCATGGTAATATTAATATCTTCCAGCTCTGCTCACTAAATAGTGATAAAAATAGTAATATTAATGTTTTCCAACATCCATTTTTGATGCTCTGAGGCACATTATAAATTCTGTCTTTGTTTAAGCAGTGGGGAACCTGCAAAATATCATTATGGTTATCATTAGAACTCAAGGGCACTCTCCAGAAACGGAAACCTAAGTGGGGCTATGTCAGCAAGCATTCCAGGGCCATGGATGAAACAAAAAAAAAAAAAAAAAAAGGAAAAATTAATTTTTTAATACTCTTTCAACATTTGACCTATTTTGGAAGAGATACCTTTTTTTTTTTTTTTTTTTTAATCTGCTGGTTATTCTCACAAATGGTAAAGGAGCTTGTTTGTTTTTCTGAACTTAGCCACAATCAGCCCTTCAAAGTCAGTAGGACCCATCCATCTTTCTCCCACTACCTTTCACCTTCTGCAGACAGGAGGGGAAATGGATCCCCAGCAACAGCGATGATGTGCTTCCTATGCTTCCAGAGCCATGTGACTCTTTACCTAGGTAGCATTACATCCAGGTGAGGGATGAAAACAAGAAAAGGAAACCTTCCCATGACTGAGCTGTGGAAGTCCGAAGTGGAAATGCTGAGTACATTTTCATTACTAATGGGGCCTATTAAAAGGAAACAAAGCTTTCCCTGGAAACCTGTAAAAGAAAATACCCTCTAGTGGTAGGCTTAATTTTCTGACATTTCCTTTTACCATCACCTGTTCCATATGAAGAACCAGCTGCAAGCTTTGGCATACCCCAACCTCTGCTGTGGCTGTCAGTCACTGGAAGACTGGAGATGCCTTTGCACACTTGGGGCATGAAGTTAGCAGATCCTGGCCTTAGTTCAACACTGTATGGTTTTCTCCCTTCTTTTCCAGCTCCCTGGCTTTGGCAGGTCTTTTTTTGTTGATTTTGTTCTTATTTCTCTCTTTTAAATTCTCTCCCTTCTCTTCCCAGCTCCTCAGATACACCCTCATCTGCTCCCATGTCTCCTCCACTCCATCACTATTTGTCTACCTGGTTATTTTCTTGAAGCTGTCTGCTAAGTGGGCAGTTATTTTCATTTTATTTTTAATTTGGCAATACACATAGGTGGCACAGTTTATAAGTATCTGGACTGGAACATACAATCAAGAGAGGTAAAATAATATCAAGCCATTATAGTTAATTACTAACACAAATGGATGTTTACTAATACTTACAGGAATAAGAGTCATTTTAGGAAAATATTATTAACCCCATTGGCATCCAGGGCTCCACCCTCCTTTCTAAAAAATGAACTCAGGGAAGATTAAAGCCTTAATTAAACACATACTTTATTTCTGTATTGGTATTAAGTTTTCACAAACGACAGCCTTTTAATGTAAAACTGACATTCTGGCATCATTCACATGCCCAGAAGAGTTAGATAATCAACAACAGTTTATAATAACACTGCACCAGAATAATTAATAAAGTATGAAGCACAATGAAAAGAAGTTTGTGCTTCCCAATAACACAATGAGAAGATATTCAATTCCATGTGTAATATAAAGGTTTGAGGCTCTGAAAATTAGTGAAAGAAATTAAGTATTTGGAGGCTTGTGACAACTTTGTCCTTCCTATCCATTTTGGTTTCTATTTTTTTCTTCACTTTTTTTTTTTTTTTGTCTGGCTTCACTAGATGAGATTTATTCCTCAAATTTGCTGGCTTTCAAAAGTATACCAATCCTATAGTAAATTCAAACCATGTTCATATCAAGAGAGAAATATTCTGTTACAATATAATGATTATTTACATTCTTAAAGATATATAATTGCTTATTAGCTCCAACTTTGTATAAAGAAGGAACTAGGTGATTTGTTGAAGTTTTTTCCAGGCCTCTGAGTCCATCATTAACTTATCAGCCTTATGGCAATGTCTGTGCAAGCCCAGTGAATTACTGTTTTCTTAAAATCAAAGCAAGAGGTTAGTGAATTTAGCTATTTCATACTGAGGTTTGAAAACTTAAAGTGAGCTTTTAGAGACACTGTCTTTACTTATCTAAGTCAGTGATTAATATTAGTGAGGACTATCATGATAAATCTTTCCATGCAAGCATCCATCCACCACCCACCCCTGAAAACTTGACCAAGTGCTATGAGAAAATCAGCATTCTGAATCCTATTTGCAGACTTAGAAAATGAAAATGAAAACTTAAAAATGAAAACCTGGTGTGGTTTAGAATTATTATTTGGAAGCACATTTTAAACCCATGAAAGATCTTAAGATTGGCCTTCAAATTTGTTGCTACTCTGTTCTTTAAAGCCCATTTGTCTTGCTACTCTCAAAGCTGAATATTCTGTGTCTATTGCCTTCTGACTCCCATGGAGCCATGATCGGGGGTATATTCCATGGGAGTAGAGCTGCCCTCTTACTCTTATTTTCTCTTCTACATGGGCATAAATAGTGCTGAGTCTTCTATCTCCCTTGGCTTCTTTCCCAACCCTTTCCCATTTCCTTTTTTCTCCTTCTTACAGACACATATGCCCATTGCTCAGCTACAGTGAGACAATCTGGAGAGAAGTCTGTGTTTTATTTTAATTCTATAATGTCCCCCTGCCATTCAACATGTTGTTGAATATATCATAATAAATATTTTTGATGAATAAGCTTGAATCAAGCCTATTAAACAGTGCAGCACTGACTAGATCTTAAGTACTCTTTTAATAAATCTTAATACTAACAGTTTATATTTATACATTCATCAACCTCTATTTATGGTGCTATTATCTGATAAGTGATAATGTACTACCTTTCTCAGAGACATTTGCCTTAAGTTAGAAAATATTATCTTTATGAAAAGTAATTGTATAATAGTGATGATTCATACACATTAGGGGAAATAATTTTTGACGGGGGAACTTCCAATGTCTCTCAAATTTTGTTGCCATATGTTGGTCTTGTACTGCTTCCCTCATTCATTGCATTTAGTGTTTTTCAGCTACTTGTATGGTCAAATCATCATTTTTCTGAGTGAGGAGAACATCTTTGGACTGGATCTCAAAACAGGACTTTTATCATGGTATTAAGTTCCTATTGTTGTCATAATAATTACCAGAAACTTAGTATCTCAAAACAACATCAATTTATTATGTCACAGTTCTGTAGGTCAGAAGTTCAAAATTGTTGTCACTAGGCTAAAATCAAGGTGTCAGCATAGCTGCATTTGTTTCCAGAACCTCTAGAAAAGGATCCATTCTCTTGACTTTTCCATCTTCTAGGGGCCACCACATTCTCTGGCTTACAGACTCTTTCCTTCATTTTCAAAGCCAGCAATATTGCATATCTCTGACCTTACTTGTGGAGTGACATCTTCCTCTGAACATAGCTAGGAAATATTCTCTGCTGTTAAGGATTCATGTAATCGTATTGGACTGACCCAGATAACCCTGGATGCCTCCTCATCTCAAGGTCTCTATTCTTAATTAGATCTACAAAGTTCCTTGTGCCATGTAAAGTTACATGTTCACAGGTTCAAGGGCATAGACATCTTTAAGGGCTATTATTCTTTCTACCATGTTCATTATACCATAAAATATTTCAGAAAGAGGATATTGTCAAAAAAGAGAGTTAGAAGACCAAAAGCATGGATGCTGTATTGTTAGGATTGAGAAAAAAGCAGGTGTCACACACAGGATGAATAATCAAGGATGATTCAACAAAGACTATTTATAAAGGTAAGGGGAAAGGTAGAGAAACCACAGGGATGGGGCAGCACTACAGGCCTCGTGACAGCACCAGAGCCATTACTAACCCTTAACTGAATGGGTACTTGGAACAAGCAGTCACCACAACCTGGTTACATAACTGCATAGAGAGGGCTGCCTGACAAACATGATGGCTTTTTGGTTTATGGGAGTTGTCAAACGGGGATGACTGTGTAGGGAGATAATTTGGGAAATAAATACAAAAGACCACTTTCCTCCCATCCTCCTTCAAGCTTTTGCCAGTGCCATATCAATTTATCCTCCACCCCATTGGCTGCATCCAACCAGCAGAGGCCAACAAGGGTGCCCATTGACATAGTCCTTGAGTGCAAGACAGGATGAATAAGAGTGGGAAATACATCTCAATTGACAAACAGAAGATAACTTTGTGCAAATGGCAAACAGAGTGTCATGTTGGAGGATGTAGGCACAACTTGAAGAAGATGAGACTATCCAGAGGCAAACAGATATTTATAAACAAATGGGTCAAAAAAAAGCTCTATAGGGACTTATCCTGACACCAGTGACCATACTAAAAGCCCATATGCCCCAAATTCAGAGAGAAGGGACAGGACCTTAAGGACATAAAGTCGTGCCAGACAGTAACAGAGCTAGGAGAATACTCCTCAGTTGAAATCTGCGTAGAAGTAATGACAGTCATAGATAGGAAATCACTCTGCCTAAATGCTTTACACATACTATTTCTCTGGCCAGGTACGATAATTTTCCTGGTTTCAACCAGGTCCTGAGTTGAATAGTACAATGAGTGGGTATTAATATTTATTGAACACATCCTATGAATTGGACACTTTCTGTATATTATCTTTAAAAATACTTGTAGAAACCCAGAGGCACGTGTTACTATCTTCATTTCACTGATGAAGAAATGGAAACTGAGTGACATTCATTCATCTACTTGTACATTCACTCATTCAAGAATTGTTTATTGAGTGCCTACTGAGTGCCACTTAGTACATAAAGTATTTGGATACAAAGTTAAATAAGGCATAGTCTCTGTTTCTTTTCTCCCTTAAGCAGAAATATACATTTTAACAGAAAATTTCTATAAAATATAGAACATAAGGAAGAAATATGTTCTTGAAAGCCCACCTGAATTCTTCCTTAACCTGAGCTCATGCTGTTGCCACATAAAGCATCAGTTCCCTGTCTTTGCATGTGGGTCCCCAGGGTGTATCCACCACTGACAGAGAAAGAGTTTTCCATGATTTTGCTTTTTGTGTTAACCAGGAGAGCTCTAGGCAACTGAGAGTCAGAGTCCATTCAGATAGCAAAATACGTGAGAGAAGGTTGACTGTATTTCCTTTTTGTTTATTTTTATCCTCTCTCTGAGAAAAGGGAAAAGAAAAGGTCCAATAATATTCAATGGATATTCACCAGCGTCTAATTTTGAAGAATGTATTGAATGGAAAGAAACTTAAATTTGGTGTCTCCATCCTCTTCTATCCCATTGATGTGAATATTTCAAATGGTTCACAAACTGCACACACAGACACATACACATACACACACACTCCTACAACAGCTGAGTCTGGGTTCAGGCTTCTAATCCTTCTCAGTCCAATGTCTCAGGTCCAACAGGTCAAAGTAGTCCTTGAAATGCATTAAGACCAATGAAGAGTAGTGAAACACTTGGGACTATGTACGTCAGTGGTAGGCCATTAAAGTGGTTATGATATACTATAAGGATAGGATTTTAGGCTCTCAGGAAGCTGTCAAAGAACTTATTGCTACTTCTTACTGTATCCCTGCCCTGTGAGCTCTTAGTTACCTATTTGATTGCTTTGCAGCATAAATGTAGGTGATTTCCTAAAGGTTTGACTTCACTAAACATTTGACCATTCCAGATTAATGGTTAATCTGGCTTCAGTAGCTCTTAATAATGTGTCTTTGTCCTCAGGGTCCTTGCTATGATTACCTTTAGACAAGGTTATCCTTGAGAATCCAGGCAAATGGGGGCTAGAAATACATCTTACAAAGCGTTCCTGTAGATTTAGAAAGCAAAATCTCTGACTTAGTTAAGGCTAAAAGCCAACACAAAGGAATGGATCTTGGCCTGAATATATCTTACAGCCTTAAATCGGCTACAACTAGACTCAGTCAAAGACTTCATTAGCCTTAGTGATCTGCTAAGAAATCCCATTTTCCAACTGTTACCTGATGAAACTTGAGAGGACCATTTAATACCTACCTTGAGGCTGACTACATGGAAGAGAATTACTGGTCTACTAGATGGCCTGATATCTGAGTCATATTTAGTATCAATCCTCAGTTTCTTGTACATGATTATACAGTGACTCACATGCCAAGATAAGGAGGTGGAAGAGTCACATGGCGTCTGTCACCTGAGAGAATTTGTAAGGAGAATGGGAATGAGTCTGTGTGAGCTGGAGCTCCCAAGAGCGCTTCTGGGCCTTTTCCACTTCCAGTGTATTTAGATAAATGTATACGGGCATTTCTGATGTTACCCTTAGCTGGATATAGGAAATTGAGTTATATGCAAATATGAAATGCAAATGAGAGTCACCGGTCTGTGCCTCTGCCACAGACCTAGGAATGAGAAAAGACAAGGATATAAGCAAACTGGCTATAATGTTCTAGTTTCCACCAAAGCTTTGGTCATGTTAGTGTAGATGAATCAGTGAATAAGTATCAATTACCTCATTCATATACCTCCTGCCTTTCTTTCTCAAGTATACCTAGACTTGTTGAATCTCACTTGAAATATACCTTAAGAATACAATTTGAATGCTAAAAGTTATAAACTCATAACTTCCCATTTGAGGAGGGATATCAGAATAAATTAACATTGTAGCAAGTCCTCTGTAGTCACTTTATCTTCATGAAGCATATCCTTATTATAAAAATATGTTATAAATGTATGTCTTTTCTATTATCTAATAGACAACACATAAGTATATACAAACATGTAACATGACTGTACATATCATATAACATATACATGTATAAGATACACGTGTTTTTCAAATCTATGTGACATATCACATATCTCTGCAGCACATGTATACATGTACACATATGTGATGCAAATATATGCATGCATGCAAAATGTTTATAGCACATGTTGCATGTAGCATATATGAATGTAATATGTATATATTTATGTATTATAAGGCATGTGTGCACAGTATGCACATATATAAATATACATTGCATATTTATGTGAGTAGGTAACTATATAACATATATCACATAAATATTTATAGCATACAAAATATATATCTACATAACATGTCTACCTAAACCATATGATATATATATATGTACATATCTCTATATAACAGAAGATGTAACTCTTCATAACTGTTCACAACTTTAGAATACATGGATAAAACACACACAAATAACAGTTTAAAAAATATTTGTACATGTATAATATATTATAAATGTGCTCCCCTTTCTCTTCCAAATTGAAATTCATAAATATGAAATGATTTCACATGCCATTTAAATGTTTCATAAAATGCCCTTTAATAAAAGAGAAATAGAAAGAAAGCAATTATAATAAAATAATATGTATTCCAATTTGGAAAATCTTGGACATGACTACACTAGAAGTCATGGTGATTAATTAGATTCTTTTCTTTACCCACTTACAATGACTAACTTTGGATTAGGAGTCATAAAAAGATCATAAGTCACTGCAGTCAAGCCAAAGAGGAAAATTAAAGAACTGAGGTATAAACAAATACTAGACTAAAAACTAGCATTAGGTTACATAATAACAGGCTGAATTTATCGGCATAATATGAGAGCAAGAGAGAAGTAATCCTAACTGAATTAGGGATATAATGCCAATCACCTTACCATATTTTTGCATACATGAATGGCCAGTGATACGCAAAACAGTCATGAGTGATGTAAGACAATTCTTTATTGTGTGAATGCTCAAACATTGCAGGACATTAGTATCCCTGGATCTCACCCACTAAATTCCAACAGCACATCCAACTATTGGGACAACCAAAATTGTCCCTGTAAATTTCCAAAGCACACTCAGGGACTAGACTTCTCTCCTTGAGAGCCACTGTTATGGGAAATGAACTAAATATTGCTTTTATCCAGATCTTCAACCTCCAATTAATGAATTTGAATGAGCAATAGCACACTATTTAATTTGAGATTAATAATTCTGTTCTGTTCGTATTTAGAGCAACTTAACAATGTTTCCATATGCTGAGTATTCTTAGCTGTCATATCATACATGTAATAATGTAAATAGGTCTCAAACATTTGGCACATTTGGTCTACTCAGGGTAGTGTAAAACTCTAGGAATGGTCAACATGTTAGTCTTGCCACCCAGACCACGTGAGCAATGAGGATAATGCCACAGTGATATATATATAGATGTCATACAGAAAGCAGCCTCAATAATTAACATCCTTTTGTACTCAATCTCATTACTAATGTGGTTCACATACGGCCTAGTGAAACTTTGTACACAGGAAAATTATATTAAAATATACGAAGAGATAGCTTTCAAGGGAAAATGTCACCAAAGTATAATATATAATCTCAGGGTTATCAAGAAGGAATAGTCTTTTAACTTTGCTTGGTGATTTGGGGGCAGCAGAGAATGACAGTATGAGCACGATTCAAAGACATTTTCTTAGGACTCATTTGCCCTCGCTTGCAAAGTCATTGCCCAAACTACCAAAACTTCCCAAATATAGGGTTTGAGATGACCACCCTGATTCCATGCATCCTTGTAACACTCGCTAAACAACAAGGAGTAAATAGAGATTTCATTGCTGGCATTCCTGTATCCAACCTAGGTGATGAGCTACATTTAAATGCTTCAAAGTCATAGAGAAGATCCAAGTGTGATTTGCATTTTGTTCTGAACAAAATCTTAAGCAGTCACATTTCATAGGTCAAAGAGAGTAAACTCATGGTAAGAACCATTGTGTGTGTTATCTACTCTTATGTGAAAATGTATGGGGACGTGCTGGACTTCTATTTGTCATTGGTTAATAGTAACAGCAAACATTTATGGAGCATTTATAACATGCCAAGTATTTTTTCAAGTGCTTCACTGAAACTAAACCATTTAATCCAGACAACAACTTTCTGTAGTATTTTCTATTTCTCCAAGTTACAGATGAGAAATTGGGGTCCAGAGACATTGAGTAAGTTGTCCAAGGTTACATATTAGGAAATAATACATGTGATTCAGATCCATATAGTCTTGTTGCACAGCCTTCTCTTTTAACCAATATACCCTATCATCTCTGTCATTCTTTACTGTCCTGCAAAACAGATGTATCACCTATGTTTTAAGAATTAATGAGAAAAATTTTGTGGTTGGCTAATCTGGTCTTGATGCCTGATTATAAAAAAGCAAAAGAATAAAAATCAATAGCGTTGTCAAAAATCTATTTCCTATTTCTAAAATAACTTTTAATTTTCTCACTAGCCTTAAAAAAAGTGTCTTTTTTAAAAAAAGCAACTGACTTTCTGTCTTATAAAATGTCTACCTTGCATAATGTCAGAGAAACTCATTCTAATGATGCCCAGGAAAGCTAAGATTAATTGGAATTAAATCTAATTGAAGGCTATGGAAACTATGTTCTTTTGGTTATCAGATCCACTCTTCTGTTTGCATGGATCAGCATCCTACCTATTTTTCTGACTCCCAAAAGTATTAGAAGCCACAAGCACAGCTCGCTCCATTTCTCTTCCCTTTTTATGCCTCCCCTTTTCCTTGTAACCAGCATTATCCATGGGGAGGTTCCACATGGGATTTTCCAAGAGGCCAGGCCAGCTTGACACACAGGGCTCTTCCTTACTCAGCCCAACCCCAACCCTTTTCCACCTCCTGCTTCCCCTCTTGGTGGAACACACCACACCCCTCATCCTTTTGATTGTGTGTGCTTTTCCCTTTCATTACTGCTAATGGCTCTGAATGGGTCTCTTATGTGAAAGGAGAGACAATAGTCTTCATTTAATGGGATATTTACAATAGGAAAAAGAATTTTAAAAAGAGAAAGTGGGAGAGACAGTTATAGCAAGAGGCTTGACTGTGAAGCCTCTTTTATTAGGGGTCTGGCACCCTACATACCTTTTCCTGGCCATCAGCCAAGCTCTCCTTCACTCCAGAGCGGCCCTTGAGTTTTGCTACAGTTTCCATATGATGCCACAGCAGCCAGGCTCTGTGGTGTGACTCATTTCCGCAGTGAGAGTGCTCCAGTACATTAACAGCTTTGTCTTTTTTGATCAAGTGAGACCAGGGCATCCATTCTCATGGCCAGTGTTTTCAGATGATTCATCTTTTCCCAGGCACACCTGCTTGGAGGACAGAACGCTGCCTGTAGAGGAAGCTGCTGAGCCTGATTTCATTGGAAGAGTACGTGAAGAAGGGGTAACTGAGACCCCGGGGCTACTTTGGCCCAGGCATGGTTCTTGTGAGAATTTGAAAACTGTCCCCTTTGAGCCAGTGGATTAGGAAAAGTCACCTCTCTCAGTGGACACATCCCTACAGACCCCCACCTCAGTGGGACCTCAGTCCACACTCACTTTGCACAAATGCAGGACTTCATGCAGCAACTGGAGCAGGATTTGATGTCTCTAACAGCCATTTGAGCTTCAGCTGACAATAGCAGTGACATAGTGCCGTGGCAGAGGGCATGGTACCCACACCCAGGCTGTGTCTAGAGTTTGAATCTTGGGTTTACCATTTGTTAGCTGTGCAGGTCTATTATCTTGGGCAGGTTATTTACTTTTTCCATGTCTCAGTTTCCTTATCTGTGAAATGGTTATGCAATAATAGCATCTAATTCAGAGGTCACTGGAAGGATTACGTGAGGAAACTTATAGCAAGAATGCAGAACAATGCCAACCATAAAGAAAGCTCTCATCAAATGCTGTCTGTTGTGATTTATAAATAGCAGAGTGCTAAAGCAACCTAGACCTTAGCAAAAATAGAAAATTGCTGATGTTACCTCCAGGAATTCCAGCCTCACCCTTCTGTACATTTTTTAATGATGCAAATTCTCCCCATTTATGAATAAAATAATAATGGCTGACTTTTACTTTGTGTTTATTATATGTCAGATTCTATGTTAGATACTTTGCAAATACGATATTGTTTAGTCATCCCAACAAATTTCTGAAGTAGGTTCTTCTATTAACCCTGTTTTTCAGATGAAGAGCCTGATGCTCATGGAAGCTGAGCAACTTGTCTAAGGTCCAAAAGCCAGCAAGTGGCTCAGGTGGCATTTGGGAAAACCTCTTATCTGTTTAAATATGCATAAATTTAATACCCTAATCTTTTTTCTTTCCTACTTTCATGTCGTAAAATTGTACATTTCTTAATATTCATGTTGACTTCTTTCTGAAAGCAGAGATCATAGTATAGCCCCTTAAGAATTTACAGATAGTTTGGTATGACTGCCTATTTAGAAATAAAATGAAAGTGGTAAACTTATAAATGAAAACATCCTACCCACAATGGTATGAGTATAAAAGAAAGTGTTAATGCATTGCCCCTCCCAAGGGGCACATTTAGTGTGGAATAAAGAAATCAGTCACATCCTCTTAAATGCCAGCGAGGCTGGTGGAGATGGGTTGAGGCTCTGGGGGTTGCTCAGTGTCTTCAAAATCAAAGCATTATCAGTCATAACCAGTTTTGTGTATTTTTAAGTCTGGTTCTATCTTGTGTCCTGGCTAGTTTTTCTTTTTTTTTCTTTTTCTTTTTTTTTTTTTTTTTTTTTGTTGTTGTTTGTTTTATGTTTTTTGAGACAGAGCCTCACTCTGTGCCCAGGCTGGAGTGCAGTGGTGTGATCTCGGCTCACTGCAAGCTCCGCCTCCCAGGTTCACGCCATTCTCCGGCCTCAGCCTCCCGAGTAGTTGGGACTACAGGCACCCGGCACCACGCCCAGCCACTTTTTTGGATTTTTAGTAGAGATGGGGCTTCGCTGTGTCAGCCAGGATGGTCTCGATCTCCTGACTTTTTGATCTGCCAGCCTCGGCCTCCCAAAGTGCTGGGATTACAGGCTTGAGCCACCGCATCCGGCTTATGTCCTGGCTAGTTTTTCAAGTAGCACCTATTAGTATTAGTATTTTAATATAGATAGCTTTGCTAGCAGACTATATTTTTCTCATTCTTTTCCTAGCCTAGTATTTAATTTGTCTCTTTCTTATTTTATTTATTCAATTTTCTTCAAATTGCACCATTTGTTACCTGGCCTGAGGGAGCACTGGCTATTAAAACTGCACTAATAATTTTAATTGACTTAAAATTATGTAAGAATAGCACAACAGCCAAGAAGTATGGGGTCTCCAAATAGGTGCAACCGCAGAGAGAATGTGTTGAACAAAGCAAGGTGGCTTTAGGTTCTGAACCCCAAATTCAGCAGGATGTTATTGAAGAGGAGATGGTCTCATTAGGAAGCCCATATGGGCCACATTGCAATGCAGTTATTCTTCTATTTTAGTATACACTATAGTGGAAAATTTAAGTTTCCAAAACAAATCATTGGGGTGGGAGTGCCATGAGGTGCAATTATTTACTGTATAAAAGTTGTCTCCGTTGAATATACCCTAAGAATATTTAAAATTTGATTTAAAAACTATGTATACGCAATTGTTTCAGACTGTACCTTCACTATAGCATAAAATGCATCTAAACATGTCTATAACTCTGACTAACCCTGTTCTAACATCAACTCTAACAAGAAGTTTAAAAAAGAAAAAAGAAAGTAAAGGTATTGGAAGTATCTACTGTATTTCAGAAAGGTAATTTATACGTGGGCATTTGAAAAGTGCTGAAAAGACAATTGCCTTTCAAATGCTATTGGGTAGCTGTTGTAGTCTCAATTTTTCTCTTCTTAAAGTGGGAGAACACTGATACCTGATCCAGCAAGCTTTGTAAGTGGAAAGAGATGATGTATGAAACAGCATTTTGACTGTCACAGTGCATGATATATTTATGAGGAATAACATGGTCATGCTTTATGGAAGGCCTATATGTTCTAGTGTCAGCCCCCAGAAAGTGGAGTCTGGTGGAATGATTGCACCACACAGGCAATCCTAGCCATAACATGATGGCAGCCATTTACTCTCCTTAAGATCAAACTGGAGAAAATTATAGTTATACAACATATGGGAAATCTTAGGGATTATTAAATGCAACTTGTATATTTTACAATAGAAAAGTTAGGGGCCAGAGAATAGTAAGTACAGGCCCAATGTCGCCATCTAATTACAGGCTGTGGCAATATTAGAACTCACATCTCTCAGTGGTTCACCATATGGTTTTCTCTGCAATATCACTCTCACTACTTAGAAGTAGTGTGACATCTTCATTTCCTAGCACTACTCCTCATTTCCATTTTAGTCAGGACATATTACCTAACGGATTTTGGAGGGAGTAGTACATTCATGTGCAGTGCCACCCAAATGGCATACAAATTATTTCATCCAAAATACAGGCTTAATTGCATATTAGGCTAATAAATAACATATATCTAATTAAAAGCTATTTCCCAGTAGATAACTAATGTTATAGAAATGCAATACCTTCCCAGTAGATAACTGATGTTATAGGGGTGCATTAGAATTTAGGATTTAGTTCTGCCTTGCGACTATTTTAGCTATAGTGGAAAAGGCCCACAGTCTCCTTCCAAAGACCTTGTAGTACTTAGAGCACACCTGTATTAGATCACACGTTATCTCCAGCTGTCAGGATGGCAGCTGACAACTATCAATTATTGTATCTCTAACAATAAGCACAGTACTCGAGTACTTAGTAAGTGCTAAATGAAAGTTTGATAAATGAAAGAGGAAAATGAGTGAATGGACAAATGATAGCCTGTTGGGCTGGGGTTGAGGCAAGATACAAGTCTTGGGAAGGTTATGATAAATCAGACCAAGTTCTTATTTCAGCAGGATCTTTTTCATTAGACTCCTCCGCACTAGTCCCTTCTAGGGTCTTGAGTATTGAGCTCTTGATTGGAACCTTGGTAACAACTGCTATGTGACTTTAGAAAGCTCTCCTTCTGTAGTCTCCATCTTATTTTAAAAATAAAGTGCCTGAATCTGATGAGAAACTGAGTTGCTTGTTAGTCTAGGCTAAGGCTGGCGGATTAGTCACACATGACAAAATGACGAAATGGGCTGGGGAGACACAGACATGATGAATACAAGCGTTGAGAAAAGTCTTACTGGAGGATGGATACAAGAGATTTTATCATACTATACTCCATACTTTTGGTATGTGTGAAATTGTCCATATAGAAAATATAAATAAGTTTTGTTTTGCTTTGTTTATGAGCAACTAGGCTTCTGAGTAGAAGTTAGAACTAGAGCAGCAAAATATATTGAATTTGGGAATTGGGTCTGTTCTATAGCAGCACCAAGAAGAATGCCCCATGGAGACTTAATGGTGTCTGGAGGTGCCACTGACATCTCTTCTGTTGACTCCTGTGCCTTTGAATGCAGTCTTCATTGGTGTTGGGAAGCTCGGGCTTGTTAGGGTAGATCCTCCTCTTTTACCCCAGTACTTTTGTCACCCTCCATCCCCTGTAACTTTGATAACCATGGGCATTGACAGTGATAGAAACTTGGGTCAGGTTGGGAGGCTTGGTTACTTCTGAATTGGATGAGGGTTTTTCCTTATTTCAGCAGGATCCTTTTCATTAGACTCCTCCCCACTAGGGCCGTTCTAGAGTCTTGAGAACTAAGCTCTTGATTGGAATCTTGATAACAACTGGCTACTACTATGTGACTTTAGAAAGCTGACCCCGCCTCTGTGGTCTCCATCTCATGATTTTCAAAATAAAGTATCTGAATCTGATCGGATATTTCAAAGACATGCCTCTACCCATCAACATTTTGCTATTCTTTGTTGCCAAGCACAGATTTGGTCTGAACATTCTTCTCAATGTAGTATGACAACTGGTAATATCTGGCACCTCTATCACAAAATTTCTGAGTTCATTTTAAATGAGCATGTTAAAATACTAAATGCCCACGTTCTGGTTTCTTGTATATTTTAGGTTGACCTCTGGTCACAAATTCAGGTGACTGAAATTAGATGATCTTCTCCATGTAACTTTAGATCTTAACTGATTATATTTTTGTTTGCTACATTCAAAAATTAACTCATACCATGTAGTCTCTCAAAGTTATCTATCCATTTATTTATTTATTAAATGAATATGGAGTCCTCACATTGCATCCTCTCATTTCCTGGGTAAATAAAAAGCTGAATTAGACGATGACCTTGTCCTCTGTTCATAAACTCAAAGAGACAAAACTGCTCAGATATATTTTGCAAGGTTACTTGCTACAGCTTGAATTTTATGGGAGCTGGCATTAGATTACAGAGTAAGCCATACAGCTGAGGCGCAGTTAAATGTGGTACATCTGTCTTGGCTTCTAATAGACGTGCACTGATGGAAGTAGTGGGCATTTGGAGGGGGAGTATCTGTACTCTTTATGAAAGTGAAAGGATTAGTGCAAGATTTAGTCTGTAATCTATAGTACACATTAAAACTTCTTCCACTGTAGTATTTAAAAACTTGACACCAGTTCCATCTTTTCAATGAAGAAATATACATGCAAAGGACTGAAGTGTATTTCTTAAGTAGCCACTTTCACTTCATAGAAAATCTTGGACCAGAAAGCACAATTCCATGTTTTCTAAGCTACCACAAAGTTATAATTTCTACTATTAATTAGGTCTGTTTTTCTTTCCACTAACATAAATATACATGCAAAGAACTGAAGTGTATTTCTTAAGTAGCCACTTTCACTTCATAGAAAATCTTGGACCAGAAAGCACAACTCCTTGTTTTCCAAGCTACCACAAAATCATAAATTCTACTATTAATTAGGTCTGTTTTTCTTTCCAGTAACTTAAATCATCCACCATCCCTCACCATCAACTGATCCAAATTTTTCAGACTGCAGAAAAACTTATCGTACAATTGCTCATCAATCCACATTGTGAAATAACTGAAAATCCTTGCAAGTGTTGCAAGCATTGTATAAGAGCTAAGCCTGTCATTTTTTATTTATGCTGTCTTTCCCACCTGGAAAACTTTGATTATGGGGCATTTCAAAGGGGCCGCACACTAGGACAGTTAAAGAGGGTTAAATGACTGTGCTTAACTGAAGATTGTTTAGGTGCAATTCTAAATGCTCGCTGTGTGCAATGAAAAAAATAAGCCTTAATTAGCTTGCTGGAAGACTGCTTTTGTTTTCACTCTTTTAAAAAAAGTGTTGGGGGGAGCCCACATTAGCAATGTTTTGGAAAGTATTTCATTTACATATTTAATTTCTTGCAATGCGGTATCAATATGTTCCCTTTAAAGTAAAAAAAAAAAAAAAAAAACTATTGCCAATAACTTAGTTTCATGTATTGAGATAGATATCACATCCAATTTCTATATGCCTGTGAAAGACACCCCCAAAACTACACACAAATGATATAATTTCATAAATGTAGATGCACCTAAGTAGATATGAAAAGGAGGGAAATGTACAATTGTAAAAATACATAGCTAGAAAGCCTCTTTTATCAGAGATAACATTGAATTCTATAGAATACCCTGGTGCCTACTTTCTGCACCTGCACCCAATACACTGAGCAAGAAAATGCAAATGAACAGAAGGAAGAGTACAGAGTATGACAAAAAAAGGAGTGTAGAAAATGCCTGATTTCATGCCTGCCTTCTAAATAACTCTAAAGTTTTAATTTATTTTCTTAACATATTGACCAATGGTGACATTTCTAACAAAGCACATATAATTGGGCCAGAGTAAAAATAAATTAGTGTGTATAAAAGGAAGAGGGAGCCAATGTTTTCTTGGTCTCTTGACATTATCTACCACTGTCCAATTCCCTGTTGTTTTCCTCCTTTCCTTTGTTTCAATTTAATTCTATCCAGTTCAAGAAGTACTCCTAGAGTATATGCTGTGTGCGAAGCACTAGACCTGGTACAAGAACTCGAGAAACAAATAAGATGATGCTCTCGTTGCCAAAGAACTCAAAGGTGGAAGAGAGCAGCTGCACTTGCCTCACTGTACCATAGTTTACAACAAAAAAGTGAATCCAAAAAGGATTCAGAAATGGAAAGTGAAGGTGACTGTTAGGGTAAGTCTTTCCAAATGAATAGATACATGAAACAAGTGTTCAGGGATAAAAGGTACTTAGCTGGAGGAATAAAGGAGGAAACAGCATTCCAGAAAGTTATAAAGTAGAGAGAGAATCCAGATTTCCAAAGGAAATGTAAGTAGTCTAGTGAGATTATAATGTAGATTTTAAGGTAACAAACACCAAATTATGAGCAGGGGAAAAATATGGGATCCAGAAAATAAATAGGAAAAAATAATTTTGAAAGGTATTGGGTAATCGTAGGTAGAAGTGAAAGCTGAATGAATTACACATAAGGCTCACATAATTTTTAAAGGATATTTAGGACATTTCTTTTGATAACCAACTGAAAATAAAACTCAGGCACCATCATCAGTTCAATAATATGGACTGGATATCACTATGTACCAGTACTGTTCCTGGTCCTGCAAGAATGGAAGTGAGCCAGATGACTCAGATCCCTGCTCCAGTGGGGCTTATGGGCTGGTAAGGGGAACTGACACTAAAACTAAACAGAGAGATGAACAAGGGAGTCTCAGATCATGAAGACATGAGGACAAGTTAGTGGCATAAGGCGAGTGATCACTGAAGAGGGTGCGCTTAAGGGATGCCCTTTCTGAGAGACTTTTTGCACAGAAACTTTAATAAAGTGCAGAAATTAGATGTTGGAAGATCTGGGAGCAGAGTTTTCCTGAAGGAAATAGCATAATTGACAACACAATGAGCTTGTATTGTTGCAAGCAAAGCAAGAAAGGTAGCCTGACTAGAGCAAAGTAAGCAAGGGAAAGAGCGGGAGGACAAGAAGTCAGGGAAGTTGGAATGGAGCAAACCATGAAGGGCTTTGCAGGCCATGGTAAGAAATTTGAACTTTATTCTCAGCATAATGGAAACATTGATTAGTTTTCATTGGAGGGGCAATATGATCTTATTTGAATGCTCCCTTTGCTTTGTTCCAATATTTGTGGTCACATAATGTGCATACAATTCACATCCATCATGAAGGATCTACAGACTATGTTTCATGTGTTCAAGACAGAAACAATACCTCTATGTGACTCTCCAAAGATGACTACTATCAATTCCTTTCCTTTCTATGTACACATGTTGCTCCTAATATCAAGGGATAGAGTCACATTTCCCTTTCTTTGAATCTAAGCTGGATTTAGTGACTTGCTTGACCAATATAGTGTGGCAGAAGTGATAGTATGATTTCCAAAGGCTAGGTCACAGAATTTCTTACATTTTTCACTGGATCTCTTTGGAAGCTCTTTTTTGGAATGCTCCTGCTAAAATCCCAGCTACCTCATAATATAAAACCTAAGCTACATGGAAGGGTCATGTGTAGGGTACCTCAGTAGAAAGCTCCAACTGAGCTCCCAACTGACAGCCAGCATCAGGGGCCAGCCGTGGCTGGACTGGATAAACATCAAGTCCAGTCAAGACTTGAGATGACTGTGGTCCCAGCCAACATCTGACTACAATTTTACAAAAGTCGCCAAGCAAGAACTTCTCAGGCGAGCCCATAAGATTATGAAATATGGGAGATGTTAACAAACAATAGTTTTAAACTTGGGGTGGTTTATAATGCAGTAGTAGTTGATCAGAATGGTCTCTTTTGCTAAGAGATTACAATCTATTCCAACCATTCTCCTGATGCCAAATTTGGTACTCCAGACATCACTTATCCCTCACTCTCTGTTTTTTTTTCTCTTTGGTTTTTCCTAAATTTCAGAGGTTTTCTTGTGAACTAGAAGCAGGTTGTTTCTTCACATACTCTTGACTTAAATTCAGGAATAAGTCAGCCATCCAGTTCCAGATGTCCCAGAGCTGAGCTCAATGATCTCTCATAAGAGCCATGAAGAACATCTGATCATGAATTATCTTCCACAGGGCATTCTGCTAATGCCTCCCTGCCTCTTTTTTCTTGCAGTTTCAGGCATCTTCATTTAAGTATTTTATTGTTATTGTCAATCAGTCAAATGATGTTCATCTTTATTGGCAGCAGTTGGTGACTGCATTTTTACATCACCGTGATTCTGCAAATGTGTATATTTTATTCAGATTAGATAACCATGACTGTAAAACACAGGATATTCATTGATGAATTGATCATCACAGAGTGAGATCTCTTCTTTTTAACATATCAAGGCAACCGAAGTCTGATTATGTCATTTGCTATCATATATTAGATTGGCAATAGTTTATAATTAGTATTTGTATATTACTTACTGCTGAAGTAACTGGTAACAAAAACTGTGTTCTTTAACCTTATTCTGAATCAACAAGTCAATGAGCTTTAGATAAGGATGGCTATAAATGTAACTCTTTCCATATCCATAAACATGGATAAAGACAGGATTATGTAGAACAGAGAAAAAATAAAACCCCTGACCTCACACAACATTAAGATCTTTTCAGAAAAAAAAAAGGAAAAAATAGAGCAGATATCCTGTGGAACCTTCATGTCCTTCCATTCTTGGAGGTAAAAGGCTGAAGCCAATCTCAAACCATAGGAAACATTTCGACTTGGAGTTACAGTGACTGAGTTTAAGTCAACAATTAGCGCCAGTCGTCTTTTGGCTCAGCAACCCATATGGAAATCAGTCCTAATAAATGATTTCCTATGGTCTTTCTAATCTTACACAAAGTAATTCTTTATTGCCTTACTAGGTTTATTAAAAAAGGATTTTGATGGCTCTAAATAGCTATCAATTAACTTTCTATTTCCTGTTATAAAATGTGAACATTACAATAGTCTTGAGTCACCCATGAACCCAAGGGAAAAAAATCACTTTCGTCATCTGACCTCCTTTACATGGGGCATAAATGTGGCCTTTATATATTGCTAATCATAACCACAATAGGACTAATCATGTTCTGATACCAAGTTAACTTGAGGAATTAGAAGAGTTCTTTCTAAGTCTTTAAAAATCTGAATGCAACCCAGAAGTTACCCAGAGGAAGTCTTCTTTGGAGGGCTTGGTTTTGACAGAACCGAGTCTGAGGAAGGGGCCTTCTGTGATTGGTGGCACTCTGGTGTTTTTTCATATGTTGCTCTTAAAAAATATTGAAGTTTCTGTTGAATTATTTTTCCTAATGATGAAAAACAGCTGAAATTAATGAATGTTGTGAATTTAAATAACATCACACCATTAGTCATAAATATCTCAATAATAAAGAAGCATATTACCATTAACATTTCAAATGATCAACAGAGCTGCTCAAGCTACATTTTTTACTGCGCAAATTTATCAGTTCAAGGTTGGCTCACATTATTGTGCCCTGTCAATTCATATTATTTGACTGCAAGATACACCAACATATTTTGTTTTGAATAACTGCTAGTTTTTCTAAAGTGATCTATTTGGGAAGGAGGTGGACAGAGGGAGGACTGAGGAAATAGAGTTAACCTAATTACAATATTGTGTTATTTTTCGTTTTAGTAATTTGTACAGGATGTCTTGAAATGTCTTTTTGTAAAGAAAATGTAGGCTTTTTCTTTATCAGGCAGAGTAAATGAAAATGCTAATTGATTTTAAATGAAATTATTTAGGTTAATTTTAATTTTTTGATGTTTGAAGGCAAAGTATCCCTATGCACTTATAAATAGTGCAAGTCTGACATATGTTAAGACTATTTGGTCAGATCACCTAAGTTTTATGAAGAAGGCTGGGTGGTGGGAGCCCTCAAAGGAAAGGCAGGTACTAGTGTTTCCCCCATGGCATGCTGCTCTGCTTTGCTGCATGGGAGTCCTGGCCTGCAATTCCTTTCCTCCATTTGATGCCTTAGAGAGGAACATCCTATCTTTATGTCAGCATCTGCTCAGGGGTAACCTTTCTGAAACCTTCCCTAATTTTAATATTTTGAGGTTTTCTACCACTCAGCTTCCAGAGTCTCTGTAGCACCTCTAGTAGTGGGCTCATCTTCCCCCAATTCTATCCCCTTCTTCTGACTAAAAAATAAGGAAATATAAAAAAAAAAGTCTATGGCCCCCTTAGGGCAGAGATTATGTCTTATTCCCGTTTCCCTCTTTATAGCCCATGGATTTAGTACTGGCAGCTATAGATACTTCATAATGAAAAGGCTGTTCCTAAATGGAAGTCATTTTGTAGAAGTTGGATCTTCTTTCAAACATGGTTACTATGCTGGGAAATACTGAAATTTCTTACCATTTAAACCAATAACTTGTATGATTCTCTTATCTGTCACAGTTAACCTTGGTTCATAATGTTGAAAGGTTTAAATGCCCTATGAAAGGTGATATGGTTTGGCTGTGTCCCCACGCAAATCTCATCTTGAATTGTAGTTCTCATAATCCCCACATGTCATGGGGGGGATCCAGTTGGAGGTAATTGGATCATGGGGGCAGTTACCTCCATGCTGTTCTCGTGGTAATGAGTGAGTTCTCACAAGATCTGATGGTTTCTAAGGGGCTTTTTCCCTTTTGCACTTCTCCATGCTGTCACGATGTGAAGAAGGACATTTGCGTCCCTTTCCACCATGATTATAAGTTTCCTGAGGCCTCTAAAATCATGCTGAACTAATTCAACCTCTTTCCTTTATAAATTACTCAGTCTTGGGTATGTCTTTGTTAGCAGTGTGAGAACAGAATAATATGAAAGGGATGAGGCATAAGAGAATAAGAATCATCCCTCCCTAAAGTTGAGGGAGTAGAATATTTCCAAATAGATAAATAATACTTCTTAGTTTGTTGATCACTGATGTACATAAACTGTGCATGCTTATTTAAGATAAGGGATGATGTAGATAGGTTGTTTTCTAACGTTAGCGTTTGTAGATCGGCTGAAATACTTATTAAAAATGCAGATACTCATTCATCAGGGATCGTGGGGCTCAGCCACATGCATATTAAACAAGGATTCCATGTAAGTCTGATACTGGTGCCAGCCAACTGTACTTTGAAGACACACTACTGTGGATGAGAAGCTTATGTGCTTAGGAACTAGTTTTCACTTATGTTTCTATGTAATTCTGTATGACTTTTTTTTTCTCTCTCTCTCATCCACTTAGAATACAACATCACCAGGACAAAGATCTGATCTTTTACTTTCTTCTTAACTCCATTGCACTGAATTCAGCACTCTGCCCGTATGGTACCCTCGGGGCAGGCATGGATGGAAGATCCTTTCTGTTCTTAGTTTATATGAGGCTAGGAGAAAGGGTGAAATCTGAGGTGGGCAACAGAACACAGAGGGCTTCACTTTTCTCAGGTGTCATATAGATATTTCTGTTTTTTAATACCCGCACATACTAACAAGGCAGATGAAAGACAGGACTTACCTGACTCCAGGGATGAGCCTGAACCCTGATCCTCACTGATAGGCTCCTTGTGAGGGCCTCCTGCCTTTCTTTCCCCTTCATCTATTTTACCTGCCTCAGATACACTGCTCTCCTGCCATATGTGACTTCTTGGAGGTTCCCTAATATTGTAATGACCTCTTTCACAGTGTCCATGTACATGCCACCTCCTACCTAAAAGGACTTTATAACTTTGACTTTCCTGTTAATGCCTACTCAGTTTTTAATGCTCAATTCCATTATCACCTCCAGTGGGAAGCCTAAAGTGACAAAGTCAGCTGTTCTGATGTGTTTGATTCCTCTCTTTTCAAATGCTCATCAGGCTATCATAAAAAGCTAACAGTAGCTAACCTCAAATGTATTAGCTCATTTAATTGTTTTAACAACCTTATGAGGCATTTTTCCATTTTACAGATGAATGACTGATGCATTGAGAGGTGAGGTAACTTGCCCAAGTCTACACACAAGTAGTAACTAAGAGTTAGGATTCCAACTGATGTAGCCTGTCTCTTGCCCCAAGCTCTAAACATTTATACCACAACTAGTCTTTTACTTGTGCGCCTTCTCCACTAGGTAAAGTATTCTTTAAATACAGGAGCCATGTCTTATGTTTCCCAGGATTCCAATTTCCTAGAAAACTCCCTAGTCCACAGTAGATGTTCAATTATGTGTAATTCGATAAGTCCTTTAACGAAATCATGGGACTTTCACCTTGGCCAGGATTGCAAGGGCAGTGGAAGCCACACACAAAAAAGGCCTACTTGAATTATCCAACCAGAGTCCATTAAGACCACCTAGTTATAACCTATGAGGGCTTCGGAGAGACTTTCAATTTCTACATTGAAGTGAGAAATTAGTAAAATGCAATAAAACGCAACAGTAACTTACTTGCAGTTGGTTTCTAGAGCAGAGATGTGAGCTAGGAATGACTTGTTCTTTTGGACTCATAACTATTTCTGGATTTCTTTGTGGCAAGGGACATTAGTTTCACCTCATGTGATGTGGGGCAGTGATGGGCCTAATGATCAAAGTGCCAGTGATGCTTTGTGCTCAGAGGCCTCTGACTATCATTCTTTCCGGTCAATGTTCCCAGATAGCACAGCCCAGTGCAATTTCAGAACAATTCGGTCTTCTGAGCTTTTAGCTCTAACCTTTTAGCACATGCCTGAACTTGAAGGTGGCTGTTAGTTGCTCCAAGTAACTGAGCAACTTCATTCCTAACCAAGCACATACTCCACCCTTTTGGATCAGATAGACCTGGGTTTAAATTGCAGTTTTACCGTTTACCATGTTTGAGTTTAGACAATATGCAGGGGTTATTTAAGCCTTAGTTTTCTTGTCTCTAAAATAGAATAAACAAAAATATTTCCCATATAGGGTCACTATGAAAATTAAATGACACAATTTGTATCAAGCATTCCTGTGCAAGGTCACATGTCTTCTAAGGCTGGGCCCAGGAAGCAAGTTCAGTTCTTTTGATCCCAGAGCCTGAACTCACAGGCCTTAGTCCCAGAACACATGTTCAACTTGCTTAGATGGATAAATGTAGGCTATCCTCATTGCTTTTCGTGGTAAACCACCTTTCTATCCTGCTCCAATGGACTCTGCCTTCTGGCACCACCACACCACATCAGTGTCTCTCTAGGTGGTGAATGATGATAGTTGACTATGCTGACAGTTCATATGTCATCAACTATTCTATTAATTTGCAGTGTTCAAATTGTTTGAGTTTCTGTCTTGTTTGCCTAATGTGCTGAGCAGTTTGAGTTGACTGGATGACTATGCTCCACAAATTCATTTAGATTTAGCTCTCAAGCTGATGGGGCATTCTTTCATCACTTGGGGCTTTCACTTGGGGTGATCTTCATTCAGTTAGCCAAAAGAAAAGAGCATGGAAAAGTGTCAGGGTGGTTCTATGGACATGACACCATAGTGGCACATAGCACTTCCACTCACGTTCCATTGTTAGAACATATACAATGTGAACATATAATTGTGAGGCCAGGTAGGGGAGGAAAATGTGGACTTTCTTGAACATCTAGAAACTCTTTGCATTATTTATAGGAAAAAATAAAAATTATTATTAACTTTAATTTTTCTAATATCAGTTCTCAGTGTACCTTAATAGCCCCTTTGGAACCACCTCTGTACTTTCCCACCATGTTGTTTTTATCAGACTGTTTATTCTATTTTAAATGATCCAAATCACTTTCTTTCATCTAAAACCCTTTAAAGGAAAAGCACAATGCCAACTCTTTCACTGTTTTCTTTCATGCTTTCTTTCAGAAGGTGGGGGACAAAGGTGAACAGCTAACTCTTTCTACCTTAGGTCTCCTAAGATCAAATTATAGCAAGTTAGGATAGGAAGAGACCCTAATAATGCTTAGCTCAAAGTTTTGTTTGTTTGTTTATACTTTTGTTGTTGTTCTTTTAATTTTGCATGGAAGGAGAAGGTAAGACCCAGAGAGTTAAAAGAGTTACCCAGGACTGAACCATGACGGGAGACCAAGTCCATTGAATTCCATTTGTAGTCTCTTCCTGACACCTCATGCTGTTACCTCTTGCTGTAGGGCCAGCCCTATATGGGCAATTTTACTTATTAATGTTTCCAGAATTTCTCTAATTCACCTAAAGTGGGTATTAAAGCAATAAAGTTTTGGAGTTTGTAAAAGATACTGCCAGTAAAGTCTTCCTTGTATGAACTGACTGATTGAAAGTTTTTTTTTTTCCTATGTCTGCTTCACAATTCCATACATTGTGAAAATCACTTAGTTTTTCCTGGTGATTTCTCAAATTTCAGTGAGAATATATATACACACACATACATATATATATATATATAATCTTAATTCTTGGCAATTGAGTTTAGTGATAATTGTTTTTGCACATTAGTCATAATCACTTTTTAAGCAGCAAAGCCTATTACTGTTACAGAGTAAGTTTCAGATGCCCTGCAGATTTGAGTAATTTGGGGTAATGCAGCTGTGTGTGGTAAAAAGATTTTACAATGCCTATAAAATGTTGCCTCATGACATGTTCAGCAGTGAATCTGAGGCACCATATAGCAATTTCAGTGCTTTTCATTAAATACCAGATACCATTTACATTTTGCAGTTTTTAAACAAGAGCCATCCTCTGAGATTAGGAGAATCTGCAAGTTGCAAGGCATTTGGGAGTCCTGAATACATGGAAGGGTCTTACAGATATTTTTCTAGCAACAAACACAAAAACAACAACAAAACCAAAAACATTCCACATGAGAGAATTGTATTTTGTCTACATTGTCCTCAGCTGCATTGAAGGTTATTAGCACTTCTTTTTCCTTTTCTCATCTCCCCAATGATGATCAGAAGATCTGACTTGCAGCAAGTAGTTTGCCTGAATATACAGTTTCCCATGAAAACAGAACAATGAGAGAATGTACAAACCACAGTGAATTGTATATTATTTCCTTTAAGTGTTTGGAATCACCTATCTTGGCTTCAACTACCTTTGTTGTTACTGCAAGTTAACAGATATAATTATTAAGTCAATTATTTATTCATTCAAATAATTTACACATATTTATTTAGTCACAATATGTGCCAGGCAAATGGTTACAAGCCCAAGATAAACAATGGCTATAAAAAATAAGATCAATTTTTAAAATATTGTTTTTGTCCTCAGAAAAGATCAAAGAGTGGTAGCTATAAATCAGAAGCTCTGGCTTCTAACTTAAAGTCAAGACCCAACTGACGATTTTTACTTGGATGTTCTAACATTGACTTAAACTCAGTCCGTTCAAATCAAAGTTCATTATTTTTGCTGAAATCATCTTTTATCTTTTACTAAAGAAAATTATTGTATTCTATAACAGCAAAGCACCATGTGTTTGCTTTTTATTAGTGTTATTAATACTAGGACATTAATATTTAATGCTAGCATATTAATAATTATATAAGACACACAGAAAATAATACGTTGTTTTCTTTTTTAAAGTATTTTCCTCCTTTCCTTTCTTTTCAATTATTTATTCATTTCAGTAGGTTTTTGGAGGAACAGGTGGTGTTTGGTTATATGAGTAAGTTCTTTAGTGGTGATTTCTGAGATTTTGGTGCACCCATCACCCAAGCAGTGTCCACTGTACCAAGTGTGTACCCAGTGTTTATCTCTCATCCCCCTCCCACCCTTTTCCCTGAGTCCCCAAAGGTCATTGTATCATTCTTATGCCTTTGCATCCTCATTGTTTAGCTCCCACTTATGAGGGAGAACATACTATGTTTGGTTTTCCATTCCTGAGTTACTTCATTTAGAATAGTGGTTTCCAATTCCATCCAGGATGCTGCAAATGCCATTATTGTTTCCCTTTTTATGGCTGAGTAATATTCCATAGTGTGTATATACAGTTTATTTATCCACTTGTTGGTTGATGGGCATTTGAACTGATTCCATATTTTTGCAATTGCAAATAGTGCTGCTATAAACATGCGTGTACAAGTATCTTTTGCGTATAATGACTTATCTTCCTCTGGGAAGAAACACAGGAGTGGGATTGCTAGATCAAATGGTAGATCTACTTTTAGTCCTTTAAGGAATCTCCACACTGTTTTCCGCAGTGGTTGTACTAATTTACATTCCCACCAACAGTGTAGAAGTGTCAAAAAATAACAGATGTTGGCATGGATGTGGTGAAAAGAAAATGAAATTTTGGATTCATCAGTTTTCCAGTTCCCAAGTTCTGTCAAATAGCATGGCCTAAGCACATCCTTTCTGGCACAGTGTATTCGCCTCTTGATGTCTGCTGCCTCCAGTCTGCCTCCTTTACTAATACATTCATTATTCTTTACCATGTAGTCTGTTTCTCAAGCTTTGTGATATCATCATAACTAGGTCACAGAGTCTTAGATTTCAGTTCATGTATCTTTAGCCTCTTCTCTTAGCTGTGATAAGACTAATATAAGTTAGGAACTGAAAAATGAGTTCAAGTTCAGGCCCTGATTCTAACCAACTGTGTAAACCAGTGAAAGTGGAACAGCTTTTGAACCTCAGAATACTCTTCTGTAAAATGAGGAGAATAATTCAAAACTCAAGAAGTTGTACTGAAAATTAAAAAGAAAAGAGTATATTTGAAAGTCATTTATGAATGTCGACCTCACACAAATGTAAAGCTTACTATTATGCCCCATAGTTTCTAGCTCAGCACAATAAACATTAGTAGATTAATTGATTGGTTAATTTTAAGGGAATCTCCCAAACATACTAAGGCCCTGGAAGTGTACTAGCAAATATTTGCTTTTATGTTGAAGGATAAACCTTTGAAACTGGTCCTATTGCTCTCTGACCAATTTATTCTCTGAACAGAAATAATGTCATACGATCATTCTTAATCCTGATGCAGATATCTCTGTGTGTTTTCTAGAGTTTTGCATTGTATGTCATACTTATAATACCAGGATTTTGTCTTGAAGCTCAGTTAGGTTTCAGGATATTTTAGAAAGAGAATTGAACTTTATTACTTTTCTCATCGATTTAACTAAAATTTATTGAAGATACATGTAGGATGTGCAGATATATATTATCTGTGCCAAGTAGCAATAAATTCTAGAAATACACAGACAATTTGAATGCATGAATTCTATCCTCCAGGAGCATCTAGTCTGGTGAGGGAGTTATATATGACCTCCTTGAAATCCGGAGACCTACTCATATTATTTGCTGCATTTCCATGTGCATATCACTTTACCTCTCTGAATCTAAATTTCCTTAATTGTTAAATGTGATTACTTCATGGAACTATATTGAAAATTAAGTATGCTAGTATATTACTGACAGAAACACAGAGAGATAATAAATGCTCAATTATTTTCCTTCCTTCATAATTTCATGTAAATTAGGCCTTAACTAAACATACAGGTGAATATTCCAGTTTGGAGAAAGAGTCTGACCAGCAGTCACAGACACCATCCTAACCAAGATAGTTTTATGATCAGGTCCCCAGTAATATAATGCTTAGTATTTTATTGACTGAATAGCATGTGGCAGGAGCTTTCTATACATTATCTTAAGTCTTTATGACAACTCCAACATGTAGAAAGTATCCGCATTTTCTCAGGTGACAAATTAGGGTTGAGGCATAGGTATGAAGGGAGGGGGCTGTGGAGACCGACTGCTTTAACAGGAATACCAGAACTACCTATCTATACTTGCTATGGGACTGACCTTGGACAAGTTTTGAATTTTCAAAACTTGAACATAGTCACTTCAGTAGAATGACAGAGCCTTACATAAGAGGGATGATGAGATTAATATGGCATATGGGAGGCAAGACTATCTGGCAGCTTCTACTCAGACAGATAGAGCAGCATGTGGAGACTCACACCTTGAACTTTTGTTCCAAGAACTACTACAGAAACGTACCAGGAAAGTGGAAAGAATCCACAGATCCTTTGAAGGAACTGGATCACCACCACTGCAGGCTCCCTGACATGCCAAAAAAACTGTGAGTCTGCTTAGTTTCTCAATGGAGAGGCGTGTGGTCTGGGACAGGTTCTCAGCCCTGGTCACCAGTTGCCTGGAAATATACTTGATGTTGTTATGGGAGCACAGCGGGAGTGAGACTGGCCTTCAGGACTGTGAGGTGCGTGGGAGCAGGGTGAGGCCCATGACTGCCACCTTTCATTGGAGACCTGTATGATACAGCAGAGGCAGCCATAATACCCCTAGGAATATAACTCCTTTGGACTGGGAACCACACTCCTATGCCCCATAGCAGCCACAGCAAGCCCTGCCCAAAAAGAGACTGAACTCAGACATGGCTATCCCCGCTCTAACCTGGTGATCTTTCTCTACCAGCCCTGGTAGTCAAAGACAAAAGTCTTAATCTTTTGGGAACTTCATGGCCCTGCCCACCACCTGAGAAACCTGAATACTTAACCAGGTATCCCTAGAGTGGCAAAGATTATACACCACTTAAAAGACACAGAAAGGCAAAATGAATAAAAAATCACCAACCAAGTTTCTGCTGTCTTCAAGAGACTCACCTAACACATAAGAATTCATATAAACTTAAGGTAAAAGGGTGGAAAAAGATATTCCATGCAAATAGACACCAAAAGCAAGCAGGATTAACTATTCTTATATCAGACAAAACAAACTTTAAAGCAACAGCAATTAAGAAAGACAAAGAGAGACATTACATAATAATAAAAAGACTAGTCTAACAGGAAAATATAATATCACAATTCTAAATATAAATGCACCTAACACTGGAGCTCTTAAATTTATAAAAAAAATTACTACTAGACCTAGGAAATGAGATAGATGGCAACACAATAATAGTGAGGGACTTTAATACTCCACTGACATTACTAGACAGGTCATCAAGACAGAAAGTTAACAAAGAAACAATGGACTTAAACTGTACCCTACAACAAATGGACTTAGATATTTATAGAACATTCTACCCAACAACTGCAGAATATACATTCTGTTATCAGCCCATGGAACATTGTTGAAGATAGGCCATATGATAGGCCACAAAACAAATCTCAGTAAATTTAAGAAAATCAAAATTATATCAAATACTCTCTCAGAACACAGTAAAATACAATTATAAATCAACTCCAAAAGCAACCTTCAAAACCATGCAAATACATAGAAATTAAATAACTTGCTCCTTGAATGATTGTTGGGTCAACGATGAAATCAAGATGGAAATTTAAAAATTCTTTAAACTAAATGATAATAATGATACAACCTATCAAAACCTCTGGGATACAGCAAAAGTAATGCTAAGAGGAAAGTTCATAGACTTAAATGCCTACATCAAGAAGTCTGAAAGAGCACAAATAAACAATCTAAGGTCACACCTCACAGAATAACAATCCAAACTTAACCCAGCAGAAGAAAAACAGGATGAAGATCAGAGCAGAACTAAATGAAATTGAAACAAAAAAAAATACAAAAGATAAATGAAACAAAAAGGTGGTTCTTTGTAAAGATAAATAAAATTGATAGACCATTAGCAAGATTAACCAAGAAAAGAAGAGAGAAGATCCAAATAAGCTCAATTAGAAATGAAACAGGAGATATTATATGAACAGCTTTATGTGCATAAGCTAGAAAACCTAGAGGAGATGAATAAATTCCTGGAAATATACAACCCTCCTAAATTAAACCAGGAAGATACAGAAACTCTGAACAGACCAATAACAAACAACGAGATTGAAAATTACCACCAACAACAACAAAAAGTCCAGGACCAGACGGATTCACAGCTGAATTCTATCAGACATTCAATGAATTGGTACTAATCCTATTGACACTATTTCGAAAGAAAGAAAAAGGAGGAATCCTCCCTAAATTATTCTTTGAAGCCATTATCACTCTAATACCAAAACTAGGGAAGGACATAACAAAAAGAGAAAACTACAGACCAATCTCCCTGATGAACATAGATGCAAAAATCTTGAACAAAATACTAGGGAACTGAATCCAACAGCATATCAAAAAGATAATCCACCATGATCAAGTGGATTTCATACCAAGGATGTCAGGATGGTTTAAGATACATTTACATTAACAGATATTTACAGAACATTCTACCCAACAACTGCAGAATATACATTCTATTCATCAGCACATGGAACGTTCTCCAAAATAGACCATGTGATAGGCTACAAAAAAGATCTCAGTAAATTAAGAAAATTGAAATTATATCAAATACTCTCTCAGACCACAGTAAAATAGAATTAGAAATCAACTCCAAAAGGAAATCAATTTATAAGTCAATAAATGCAATACACCACATACAAAGAATTAAAATAAAAAATCATATGATATCTCAATAGATGCAGAAAAAGCATTTGACGAAATCCAGCATCCCTTTGTGATTAAAACCCTAGGCAAAATCAGTACATAAGGGACATACCTTAAGGTAATAACAGCCATCTATGACATGCACACAGCCAACATTATTCAACAGACAAGGATGCACACTTTCACTACTTCTATTCAACATAGTACTGGGAGTTCTAGTCAGAGCAATCAGACAAGGGGAAGAAAGAAATAAAGGACATCCAAATCAGTAAAGAGAAAATCAAACTGTTGCTTTTTGCTGATGCTATGATCGTATACCTAGAAAAACTTAGACTCACCCAAAAAACTCCTAGAACTGATAAATGAATTCGGCAAAGTTTTGGAATACAAAATTAATGTACAGAAATCGGTAGCTCTGATATACTCCAACAGTAACCAAACTGAGAATCAATTCAAGAACTCAACAATAGCTTTCACAACAGCTGAAAAAAAAATAAAAACACGTAGGAATACACCTAATCAAGGATGTGAAAGACCTCTACAAGGAAAACTATAAAACACTGTTGAGAGAAACTATAGACCACACAAATAGAAACATATATCGTGCTTATGGATAGGTAGAATCAATATTGTGAAAATGACCATGCTGCCAAAAGCAATCTACAAATTCTATGCAATTCTCACCTAACTACCACTAGCATTCTTCACAGACTAGAAAAAACAATCCTAAAAATTCATATGGACCATAAAAGAGCCCACATATCCAAAGCAAGTCTAAGCAAAAAGAACAAATCTGGAGCCATCACATTACCTGACTTCAAACTAAACTATAAGGCCATAGTTAGCCAAAACAGAATGGTACTGACATAACAAAAGGCATATAGACCAATGGAAAATAATAGAAAACCCAAGAAAACCCAGAAATAAAGCCAAATACTTACAGTCAACTGATCTTTGAGAAAGCAAACAGAAACGTAAGGTGAGGGAATGACACCTTATTTAACAAAGGATGCTGGGATAACTGGCAAGCCACATATAGAAGAATGAAATTGGATCCATATCTCTCCTTATTAAAAAATCAATTCAAGATGGTTAAAGGACTTAAATCTAAGACCTGAAACCATAAAGACTCTAGAAGATAACATTGGAAAAACCCTTGCAGGTGTTGACTTAGGCAAAGACTTTATGACCAAGAACCCAAAAGCAAATGCAACAAAACAAAGATAAATAGATGAGGCCTAATTGAACTAAAAAGCTTCTACATAGCAAAAAAACAATCGGGGGAGTAAACAGACAACCCAGAGTGTGGGAGAAAATCTTCACAATCTATATGTCTGACAAAGGACTAATATCCAGAATCTACAAGGAACTCAAACAAATCAGGAAGAAGAAAACAATCCTTTCAAAAAGTGGGCTAAAGACATGAATAGACAATTCTCAAAACAAGATATACAAATGGCCAAAGGCATATGGAAAAATGCTCGCTCAACATCACTAATTATAGAGGAAATATAAATCAAAACTACAATGCAACACCACCTCACTCCTGCAAGAATGACCATAACCAAAATATCAAAAAAGCAATAGATGGTGGCATGGATGTGGTGAAAAGGAACACTTTTTCACTGCTGATGGTAATGTAAACTAGTACAAACACTTTGGAAAACAGTGAGGAGATTCCTTAAAGAACTAAAAGTAGATATACCATTTGATGCACAAATAACACTACTAGGTATCTACTCAGAGGAAAAGAAGGCGTTATATAAAAAAGATACAAAAATTGCAAAAATATGACATCAGCCCAAATGCCCATCATTCAACTAGTGGATAAAGAAAATGTGATATATATACCATGGAATACTACTCAGCCATAAAAAGAAATAAAATAATGACATTTGTAGTAACCTGGATGGAATTGGGGACTATTATTCTACGTGAAGTAACTCAGGAATGAAAAACCAAACACCATATGTTCTCAGTCATGTGTGGAAGCTAAGCTCTGAGGACACAAAAGCATAAGAATGATACATTGGACTTTCCGGACTTGGGGGAAAGGGTGAGGGATGGTGAGGAATAACAGGCTGCACATAGGGTAGCGTATACACTGCTTGGGTGATGACTGCACCAAAATCTCAGAAATCACCACTAAAGAACTTATTCACGTAACCAAACACACCTGTTCCACCAAAACCAAAATAGGAAATAAAATAATTCAAAAAATTGTTTTAAAGAGGATGATGATGATTGTTATGATGATGAAGATGATGATGATGGAGGAGAAGTAGGTGTTTGCTGCAGTGTCTAGTTGGAGAAGGGCTTTTTGACAAGTGGTTGCCCTGAGATTCTCATAACACATAGGAAAGCATATAGGTGATCCATATATATTTGGCTCACTCCAAAGCTCAACTTTGTCCACAGGTACACAAAGTTATACTTTGGCCACTGCAGGACAGCTAATTATTTTTTCCTCTTGAAGCCAAGGCAATAAGCTATATTTTTCTTATTGTAAAAGTTGAGCACTCCTCATTATTGAGTAGTTCAAGCATCACCTGTCTGGCTAACATTAAAATCTAAATTCATGCATTTTTTTAAAGTTCTGAGTGTTTGTAAAAAAGAATTTCCCAACCAAAGTATTTACATTTATTGCAAGTAATTTTTATTTAATCTTTTTAACAAGTAGGCCAATCTGGTAATATAGTGATTTAGTTTTACAGATAATTAAAAGAGAAAAGCCTTCTTCTGCCTCAAAGATCTATGGAAACCAATAAAAGTCACTTTGGGGCCTGGATAATTATCTCAACCCTTTTAACTCTGCTGTTCTGGGCTCATAGTAGACGCTCAATGGAAACTTGTTGATTGATCTACCTTTGACTATGAAGACTTGACCCAATAATTCTGAAGGCCAAATGCCCTGGGCACTCAGGAAAAACATGTTTGTTTACTGCTGCTCATGTTAGAGTCATAAAACACTATAGAGAGTAAAAATTTCTATAGTCATTAGAAAAATGAAATAAGGTAACACAAAATGATGGGAAAATACATGATACTTTCTTTTGTAACAATTTATGTTGTCCTACAAGTCAATGAATCAAAAGTTATCTCTTACATCTTAACCCAAACCAAAGGTAATATTATTATAATTCTCTGATTGGTAAATTTAAGTTTTACCAATTTTTTCTCCATTGAAAAGATAGAAAGCAGTGAGTTTTCATATTTTGTCTATATGCTAGCTTCAGCAACATTGAAATTCATAATGATTCTTTATGCTTTGGTTTTTAAAGATGTAAAGAAAAGGTGATATCTCTCTTGAATTAAATTAAAGGATATGTGTAAGGATATGTACTGTCTCTGCAGAGGTCTAATGGTGCATGAAGTGATTCCCTTGGAGCATTCATTTTGGACACTGGACCTCAACTCACTCCTAAGATAGTATAAATGGATATGAAGACTTATATTCAGTTTCTGAAGAAAAATAGAAATAATCATATATTATTTTTAGTGCAATTTTAAGGCATCATTTACATACAATAAAGTACACAGATTTTAAGTGCTCAACTTGGTGAGTATTGACATTTAATATATAGCATTTCCATTAGCCTAGAAAGTTCTTAATGCCCCTTTCCACTCAATTCTTAACCATTTGGAGGCAACCATATTTTAGTTTCTATTACCACAGGTTATTTTGCCTGTTCTTGAACTTCATATAAATAGAATTGTACAGCATTACTACCTTACTTCTGGCCATAAAATTACAAAGCACTTTTAATTTTATTATTTCATTAGATTATCTTTTTAAATGTACAACTTTTATTTTAAGTTCAGGGGTACATGTGCAGTATGTGCAGGTTTGTTACACAGGTAAACATGTGCCATGGTAGTTTGCTGCACAGATCATCCCATTAACCAGGCATTAATCCCAGTGTAGATCAGCTAGTCTTCCTGATTCTCCCCCTCCTCCTCCCACCCCTTCCCTCTGACAGGGCCCAGTGTGTGTTGTTTCCCCCCATGTGTTCACGTCTTGTCATCATTTCGCTCCAACTTGTAAGTGAGAACATGTATTTGGTTTTCTGTTCCTGCATTAGTTTGCTAAGGATAATGGCCTCCAGCTCCATCCATGCCTGCAAAGGACCTGATCTCATTCCTTTTTATGACAGAATAGTATTCCATGGTGTATGTGTACCACATTTTCTTTATCTAGTCTATCACTGATGGGCATTTAGATTGACTGCATGTATTTGCTATTGTGAACAGTGCTACAGTGAACACATCCACACATGTGTCTTTATAATAGATTTATATTCCTTTGTGTCTATACCCAGCACAAAAATCCTCAACAAAATACTGGCAAACCAAATCAAGCAGCACATCAAAAAACTTACCCACCATGATCAAGTAGGCTTCATCCCCGATATGCAAGGCTGGTTCAACATATACAAATTGATAAACACAATTCATCACATACACAGAACTAAAGACCACATGATTATCTCAATAGATGCAGAAAAGACCTTTGACAAAATTCATCATCTCTTTATTTAAAAACTCTCAATAGACCATATATTAAAGGAATACACCTCAAGATAATAAGAGCCATATATGACCAGCCAACAGCCAATAGCATACTGAATGGGCAAAAGCTGGAAGCGTTCCCCTTGAAAACTGGAACAAGACAAGGTGGCCATCTCTCACCACCCCTATTCAACATAGTATTGGAAGTTCTGGCCAGGGCAATCAGGCAAGAGAAAGAAAGAAATGGTTTTCAAATAGGAAGAGAGGAAGTCGAACTATCTTCTCTGTAGATGGCATGATCCTCTATCTACAAAACCCCATCATCTCAGCCCAAAAGCTTCTTAAATTGATAAGCAACTTCAGCGAAGTCTCAGGATACATAATAAATGTGCAAAATTTGATAGCATTCCTATATACTATTCGATTCTTATGTCAACAGATTATGCTAAAGGTACCAAGATACTAAGTTTTACATATGGGGCCACTGAAACTCATTGAGTTTTCATGACTGGCTTAAAGTCATAGTAGAAGACTTCAGAGGCAGAATCAAACTTGGGTGTTCTAATTCCAGGTTCAGCACTCCTGTTGAATTCTACTGGATTCTGGAAAGATATTTGGACTCATTGTCATAACAGAATAGTGACAATAAACATAAATACCTGAGTCTGAATCTCAACTTTGCTCTTCTTTATGAATGTGATTTTTGATAAGTTATTTTGTTCATTTCAGACTCAGTTACTTCCTCTATAAAACGAGAATAGTGATATTCTCATTCCTAGAATGAGACATATTCTTGTTTATACTCTAAGTCTTTCATTTCTTCATGATTTCTGCTAAAGACCCTGTAAAGCCTCTAGTCAGTCGGCAGTTATAAAATAAATATTGACGTGATTACATACTTGGTTTAAGTCTTTTGATCATGTTTTGTTTCAATTTTTCTCTCTCTACAAAATCAGGAGCTCCATGAAAATTGAGTACATTTCTTGCTCACTTCCATTTCTCAAGTGACTAGGAAAATATCTGGCCCAGAGATGATGGTCATTATAAGTTCAATGAACCTGTAACATGTAATGAGATATAAGGGCAGGCAAAGCTCTTTTGTCTCTACCTACCTACCTAAGTTTTTCTTGCCAGATGGAAGTTGCACATCTATGGCTCTTGTAAATATGACGACACCATCCTGGGAAAAATGTATAGGTTCTAATAAGAAGGCATAAAAAATAAGATGAGATAATTTCCATGGTCATGTTAAAAGTGTTAAATTATACCAACCTACAAATAATCACATTTGTAAGTTGCATAAAATGCAAATCGTTTAGGAGCAGAGTCAACCTACCTGTTAGAGTTGGATGTCTGTAGGGCCAATGGAAGGACCACTTTGCCTACTGCTACACTTCCTCAGGTAGCCTCGTACTAATTCCCCCCGCTCTGCTTTTTGCCAGCTACCTATTGTTAACTGCAGTGCTGTGGTGGTATTAAGGGAAACAATAATGTCTGTTAATGCTGTCAACACCTTGGCAATATCTGCCTTTCTTCAATTACTTTTGTTTACAAATTACTCCTAATTTTGTTCTTAAAAGCTAGTTAAGAACAAATGCTGCTAGAATTGATGGGAAGCTAACTGCATGATTAAGTAATTACGTTTTTAAAGCTTGCCTTACACTAGGACTAATGATATGTCACCCAGTAGCAGAAACCCCAGATAATGAATGAGAAATGTTTATATGTACTTAGTTGCTTTTAAATCTCCCTTCACGCTAGAGCTGGTGCTATGCATGGGGTACTGGGATGAAGAAAAGCAGTGACAGCTCAGCCTCCCTAGCCATTGTGTGGAACTGCAAACTCCCATGAAGGCCTCTTTTCTGCTCCAGCCAATGCTTTATTTTTTGTAGGGTTGATTGTTCAGTTGGTCCACTGATGAAAATCCTACATCGTTTTGTTGAATAAAGAGCTGAATGAATTTAACTAGTAGGCGATTGTCCTTTCACTGCAGGGACCAGATTTAGAGTTGATCTTTTGCGTATATAGAATAGAATTAGAGTCAGGGCTGAAGGGTTCTGTCATCCCTCCTCCACCTGTGGACTCTTGTGTGCATGTTAGGGGAGGTGGATGTTGGGGGAGAAAGACACAAGGGATGGAAGAATGAGGAAAGGATGTCCTTCATACTGACATCTGAAGATTCGTAGATCATTCTTAGGGGTGCACGACCTCTAAACAGTAGAGAGAGGCATCAACTCCTTTTGGGGGCTGCAATCTTGGAGGTGGAGTTAGAACTCATTACCCTCTACTCATTGTAAGGGTAATATTTCCTCAACTATGAAATAAGCTTTCCAAATGCATAGCAGTTTTTTTTATTCTAGGTAAAGAAAATAGGAACATAATTTTTTATGTGTGCATATGTATAAAATTACTATGTTTAAATATATTTCATATATAATTTATGTATACATTTTATATGCATATGCATTTACATATAATCTATATTTATATTTTATTGAATATCTATTTATATATGTATATATAACAATACATGCATATGAAAAGCATAGCATGATAAATACTCAATAAGTTCCTATATGTGTAAATTTATTATAATGAATGTTTATATATTTATATTACACATTTATATGATATGTGTGAATGCATACTATACCCACATAGACACATATTTACATATTGCATATCTATACACACATTCTCAAAAGATATATACTTTAGCAATAATGTTAGAAAATGCATGAACTAATGGGTGTGCTCTAATGTGATGTTTTCATCTATTGGCTTATACAGAATGTGGAGAGTAAAACAATTCTGAGTTTAAAAGTAGGTTCATATTGGCCAGTTGCTTATCTTAAACTCTAGCAGATTTTCTTCTGATAAGATTTGGATTATAAATATCCATCACGTGAGATTGCTGTGAGGAGTAAATGGGATTTTATATGGAATTTATCAAATGGTTCTGCACGTAGTAGGTACTCAATAAATAATTTTCTTGCCTAAGTACTGTAATTTTACTCAAAAGTTGACTAATAGTGACCCCTGAGAGAAGCAACAGACAATACAATTTTCTCTACTTGTGAAATTCAAGCTAGTTATCTCTTAGTGCTGAATAATAATGGCTGTAATAAACTGAGGAGATTTCCACTTAAATAAGTGGATGATTTTAGCTGACTCTGGAAATGTAAATGTACCCTAATTAATGAATGCCTTAATCGTTCTTCCTGTTTTTTCTTTATAGACACATTGTTTCCTACCTAGGGGTGAATACATTTGGTGTACATACGTTCAGATATGAATATACATATGCATATACATTTTCAATGTACCAGCTTTAATGGAGAGGAACAAAGGAAATTCATTAATTGGAGCTACAAAAATCTCTTCAAGGACTTCCATTTGCATCAGAATAAAGTCTATCTTTCTTAGTCTGGCATTCAAGGCCTTCTGAATCTGACTTCAACTATGTTTCATGAGATATTTCATCTTCCCTGAGCAACTAGCTCTCTCTCTTCTGAATTTCCAGCAGATTCATTCTTCGTATCAATAATTTGACATTTATGGCTCTATTTAAAAGCTTTTTGATGCTTCAGTTCCCAGACCAAAGAAACTAGCTTTTGAATTTAACTGATGAACATTTTCTATTACTTAAAAATATATAATTTTTTAGCATATAATATTACAGGTTTAAGTTAGAAAAATTTAAATATATAACACACTATGAAAAAATTACCTTTGATCCTATTACAAAAAAGGTAAAACTTCTAACATCATAAAGAGATATTAGTTAAGTTCCTTAGAATATTTTTTTCATGTTAAAAAAAATAGAACCATCTCAGATTATTTATATACATATTCCATGTCAATTTTTGAAAATTTAGAATTCTGTTAGGCATATATATTTTATATCATGCATTTTCAGTAATATTTTATAGATGTTTTCACAATTTTATGAAACATTATTTGGAAACATTTTTAATAACATGTTAATAATGCTCTTATGAAAGAGTACTATAGTTAATTTATCACATCCATTGATTGTTGGTAATTTATGTTATTGTGTTCTTATTCCTCTAACCAATACTGATGGAAGAAATTGCTTTTATACCCAAACCTTCATTTTATGTCTTCTTCTACCCTCAGAACATACATTCTTTAAGTTGCATCATTATTGTCAAAAAATATAAATTTTTAAACATGTATAACTAAATCATTTTCCAAAACAATTCTGTTCACTTACACCCTTTGCCAAATAATATTGAGTATCTCTCTCACTGCCTCTCAAAATGTCACATGGCCTTACTTTTGGCACATAACTGAGTACAAATTTTCATATCTATGTTTACTACAAATATAAAATATTTTCAAAATGTAAACTTTTCCATTCTGGAAAAGAAATCTGGGATCAACCTTATTTCTTTAAAATTAGCTTTTTTTTCCCCCCTTGTCTGGTACTTGACTTTTAAGAAATTTGTTCCAGAAAATTGAAAGTTTGCATAAAATATATCTAGGTATTTGTCTCTTTTACTTCCTTCCTGTTGCTTTTCTTGAACATGTTCAGTGATTTCACTGTGCAGATTGTCATCTGGGGAGGTTAATATATCCACTGATGTTTTAAAAAATAGCCTGCAGTTCTTTTGCTAGAGAGGCAGGTTGTTCTTCCCTCTACCCATCTAATTCAGGATGAACATTCCAGGATGCTGGATATCAGTATTCACCACTTGTCACTCCCGGCCACTGCATATTTGATGTCATCGTCTCTCAGAGGGACACCACAACAGAGATCCTGATGGAGTTGAAAACAGAGAACTCATGGAGGGAGCAGACACATCTGAGCACCTGAATCACTGGGGTCAAACCTAGACTAAATAATTGATGATACAGCCCAATTTTTTTGATATAGGATAATTTGGGGATGGAGGCATTACAGAGGGGGGTGACTGAATTTGTTTAGTCTTTTTTTTTTTTTTAACCATTTCTTACTAGTTTAGCTTAGTTGCTTTGTTTTATGGGTTTTGACACGATTTGGTGACTAAGATTTCCTGATTCATCCACCCATGCTATCCTACAGTTGAGGCCAATTCTTCCATGAAATTGATAAGGTTTTCAACTAGCAGACCTTAGTTTTCAAGTCTGTTGAAACATTGCATGTTTTTCTGTTCCCCTGACTAGATGAAAATGAATCAAGCACATATTTATAATTGCACATCATGCTCTGGGTGTATTTTAAATAGAGACACTTATATGTGTGGAGAATAATATCTCAATGACAGTTATAATTCTCAACCCTAGTCATTGGTCCTCACAACCAAGAAATAATATGACCATTTTTCCTAGGATAAACAGCCTTTTTCACAATCTTCTTTTTTCTTTTTTTTTCATTATAAAGCATAAACCAGAAATTACGGCTCTTTGAGTTGTTATTTAATGGATTGGTAAAAAATAATTTTTGAGTTATAATTTTTCTCTCAATTTCTAACACATTAATACCTAATATTACTTTCATGTCCTAGTAGCAATTACTACTGGGCAAGTTACTTAATGTGGCAAGTTGCTTAAGGCAACAGTTATAGTGATATAATCTGAAGTTTCTTAACCAAACCATACCCCGTGTACATAAATTTTCTCTCCTATCCTGTTGGGTCACATAGAAAGAAGATGTAAAGATTAGTTTTCATATTCATATCCTAACATGTTCACAACCACGCAAGGGTAGATATCTACATTGTGGAATTCCATGGGGCATCTTCAAACAATGAAAATTCTTATCAAACCATCTATAATATTTCATCATCTAGCAAGGTATTAACCTACCATCTCTCATGTCTGTCTCATCTACCTATCTGTATTTATAACCTTTTCTCTGCATTATTTTTAGTCTACATTAGAGATAATGTTTCAAATGTAAATAACCCTAAGAACAGATACAGGCTAAGTTAGGCTCAGAAAATGATACCTCTTGGATCCTTTTGAGGATACAGGCTTTGATGTGGGGATTCAATCTGAAATGGGAAACAGGGGAGTAGGAGAGCAGAGGATCAGCTCGCTTTGGTTTTTGTCATAATCTCCATGCACCCTCCCAGACACATTCCCATGTCTGAGTTAGAATGCAAAAGAGTGTGGAAATTACTGCCTCTGCTAAAATGGAAATAAGGAAGTAGCTGCCTTTTCTACCACCTGTGGATCTGCATCACTGCCACATAAGAAGGGCAGCACATTTGTATTATTGAATAAATGGTTTGGGTGTACTTCTCTTCTCAACCCTTTGAGACCCAAAGTTCAGTTAGGGTTAGGGTCAAGGCTAGGGTCAAGCTATTAAAAATACTTATTTGTCTGGGGTTAACAATGAGCATTAACTTCAAATTTACAGAAGTGAAGAGGGTGAGGAAGGGGATGAAACATGTCCCCAGAACCAAGTGACTTACTGAGTTGGGTGCGCCAAGCTAATTCTTTTAACTTTGCTTAGATTCGTGTGCCAACAAAGTTTAAAAATATAGTGATGAGGTAATAAAATAAAAAGAGGCTTGAGCTCCTTGAGCAATAGAGATTCATTATGTTATTATGATTAGAAAATTATGCCCATTAAAATATGAAATAAATAGAATAAAATATGAAAAGCTATGAAGAAGAAAAGAAAATTATGCCCATTTTCCAGGACATTTATTTTTCGTTTTTAATCATCTAACACAGTGGTTCTCAACCATTGCTGCATATCATGACCACCTGGAGGAGCTCGGAAGGCATGCCAATGACTGTGTCTCATCCCAGGGCAATGAAATCAGAGCCTCCTGGGGCCATGTCATGAATGCTCAGGTGATTATAATATGAAGCCAGGGTTCAGAAGCACTGTTTTAATGGCACAGGAAGCCAGTTGTTGTGTGGCACAGATTAACTTATGGTGGCAATGGCCAGGGGTGGAGTAGTTTTGCTACTACATGATTAACTCTGCTAGCTGGCTGTGGCTCTTAGTACAAAGGATATCTTTAAACTGAAGTCAAGTAAAGTTAATGCCAGTCACTTGTCATTTCTCTGTTTTATAAGTGACATATCTGCACCCAGTGTTTTAATCCCAAACATGTCATTGTTTTCATGTCATCATTCCAGTCCATGTTGCAGAGATCACTCTTGTCAGTTTCCATTCATCTGGAAGGGTCAGGCCCACACTTACAACCTGAGGTCCTGCTTGTGCTTCTGACAAGGTCTGTTACACAGCGGCTGTCACCAGGCCCAGCACACATTGGCTTCAGTCAGCTGCCACTTCAAACCACAGTTGGTTGATTGTTAGGATTTCGACTTACCAACTATACCATCTGACACTAGAACTGAAAGTCAATGGTGAAGGAAATTACTTGAGAGAATGAGAGACACTATTGGATTTCTGGCCGTGTCTCCCAGAGGTGATGTAAAAATCTCAATTCTGCCAAATCCCCTCCAAGGCATAAAGCATACAAACATAAGGGCTGATAGGGAATCTTTAAGGCAGTCTGCAGAAATGTTCAGAAAACTTGTCTGTTTATTCTCCCAGGTAGGTAGTAAAACTGGAAGTTAGGAATGAGTCCAAGGGTTGGAAGTGAAGTTGTGACTAGAGGCGGGTACACTGGCATCCTGTTCTCCAATTTCTTTCCCTTCATCAAGAGCAGAGGAGTGGAAAGTGAGGAAGAAGGTAAGCAATGGACCATTCATTGTTTTTCTACTTAATAATTTATATTTTCACAATGCCTGTGGGTAGTGATATGGAGTGGAAATTAGGAATATAGTATTGATATGCACAGGTAATAAGAGTATGATTTAATACCTTGAAGTATTTGTGAGTAATCTCATCTTACATGAAATTACTTGGGGAATATTGGGCCTCACTTTAACAAAGGTGTCCATTGCTATCTTTCAGAGCACATCACCCTAAGTCATCTATTCTGGAAGGTTACAGAAAGGGGCCAGCAGTGATTCACTGGATTGTCCCCTACTGAATCACTCAAACATAAGTTCATCCTTTACATCAAACCCAACAGTTTAGCAATATTCTGTTATCAATGAAGTGAGTATTGATACCTGCCAATGTTTACAGAAAGCAGAGAGCCTCATTGGGAGGAACTATAACGGTTTATAATATATAAGATATTACAGAATAAACATTTTCAATTGACTTTTTCATTTCAATATTGTCAAAGCCGCTGATTCAATAGACAAATCCCAGAAAGCACATAAGAATGCCTAATATAGAGCAAAATCCTGAGAAAGGATTTTGAGTTTATGTGGATTATCTATTCATCCATCTAATTCTTGGCAGAGTTATTAGAAAAGAAAAGCCATAAATGCAATATATTAATAAATCAAAATATATTTAGAATGTAAAGTTGAAAACTTAATTTTTTATTAACTTTCATATGCGATAGCTTCTCTAAAATGACCATGAAAGTTAATAAAAATCTGTGATCTTATATGGAATATATTCTCTTCATTTATTTTTTCAGAAAAAACACACCCTGAGTGTGATGATCTCTGTAAGAATTTATTCCCTGTCACAAAGAGGTTAATCTAAGTGAGGCCTGTATTCGAAGAGCAGGTACACAACAAACACTAATTAGTTGCTAAAGAGGAAATTCAGTTTTCAAAGGCTGGATTGACGTGTTATTATTTAGTTTAATGATCACTTACATTGAAATTCCCATTTCCCTAACCCTCACTTCTCTTTCAGCGAGGCTACCCCTTGGGAGGGCACAGAGAATCTGCACATTCTCATGCACTGTGCACACAAAGATTTACTGAAATTACTACTCTTATTGAGACACATGCACAAATTCAATTTCCTTTTTCTTTAATATAACCATATTAATAAAAACTGGAAATTTGGAGGCTTATTATTTAAGCTTTATGAACACTAATGCCCAACATATGTAAAGTGTAAGCGTCTAGCACAAGAGGGTTTCTCAGCATAGAGAGAGCTGACACCTGCTGGCAATGCTTCATGTTCTCTTGGTGATCACAACCCCCTCAGCTGTCACACAATGTTCAGAGACAATTAAACAAGTGTCTACGCTGGACACAGTGGCTCACACCTGTAATCTCAACACTTTGGGAGATCAAGGCAGGCAGATCACCTGAGGTCAGGAGTTCCAGACCAGCCTGGCCAACATGGTGTAACCCCATCTCTACTAAAAATACAAAAATTAGCTGGGTGTGGTGGCGTGCACCTGCAATCCCAGCTACTCAGGAGGCCGAGGAATGAGAATCCCTTGAATCTGGGAGGTGGAGATTGCAGTGAGCCGAGATCACTCCAGCCTGGGTGACAGGGTGAGACCCTGTCTCAAATAATATTAATAATAAATAAAAATAAAATAAATAAGTGTCCAACCAAAGGCCAAGGAGCTCCATAAGTAAATATTTGAGTCTTGTCCACTATGCATATATGCCAGCCTATCTAGGGGAGAAGAGGGAGCTTGATCGAATCCAGAGTGCCACTGGGTAGTAGATAAATTAGGAGAAAAGTATTAACTCTTTTGCAATGTCTGGCAAGTGGGGCTAGACCCAGTAGCAGAGCCGGAGAGTGGGGGCATAGAAGAGATTCAGAATATGGGGAGAGACTACTTCTGACCCTCCCATATCCAACCCCTTTGCTAGGAAATATGCACCGTGCTAAGGATAAGACTATCTTGAAACAGTGCTGTGATTCAATAGAGGCCCTAGAACTTCTACTATGGTTCTCCCTTCTGAAAGAGTTAGGTACTATAAAAGGGTATTGTTTTCTTTTCGACCAAAGAAAAGGTGAGCTTTGGAGACCTGCAGGCACACAAAAGATGGCAAGAAACTCCATATAGTGACAGCCAGCAGAGAGAGTGAGAAAGAACAAATGAGAGAAAGGAACAATGCTGCTGGCAAGCAGATGATGCAGCATTAGAGTTCTAGTTTGGGCCCACCTCATTGTGTGAGCAGGAAAAGTGGGCATTTAAGCCTCAGAAATCCATAGCAAGATGGCCTACACGAAGGCCTGAAATTGAACTGCAGTGGAGCTCTGATGATATTTGAAACAGCTTTTCTTTCCCATTTCTCTACCCTTTAATACCCTAGAGATTGAGGACAAGTGATGTTGGGGTAAACGGCTATTTTACTATGTGGTTAATGGATATGTTGATCAGTACATCTGTGGACAAACCCTGAAAGTGACCTTCTCTTGGAATTTAGAGGGTGAGGTTTAGGGAACACTTTTCTTAGGTTGTTGGCATGGGAAACTTCTACAGGCCTAACAAAAACACTTGTTATGTTTGTTTAGCAGCTTATTTTTCAATGTCTTTAAAATGCATGTAAAAATTCTTTGACTAATATGCAAGAATTACATCTCCAAATTAGACTATCTAAAGTATGAACTGTTGGTACCCTGCTTTATTGGTCACTGTGTTCTCAGTCACAGGCATGACACCATGCACATAAGAGTACTCAATAAATGTTTGTCGAAAGAATGAAAAAATTAATAGAATGGATGCATCTATCATCTTGTATGTAAAATTAAGATCTCTAGAGTTAACGAATGAAAATACACAATACTTGGCAAAAGTATATATTATGCACTGTTTGCAGCACAGATTAAGGAGTGCATTTGATTAATTTCAAAGTTACACACTTGTTTATGAATGGCTTTTTCAGTAATTATAAAGAATTTGTCTTAAATGCTTTATTGATAAGCTGTTTCTACTCATCAGCCAGTACTAATGCATGTAAATATATGCAGGCTGCGTATGTTACCTGGAATTGTCAGTTGCTCATTAGGAGTGTGCAAATGATATAAAACCAGGAATCCTTCAGTCACCTTTGTTGAGATTCAAAATCAAGTACAATATGTTTTAAAACTATTTCTACCATTCAGTCATATTGGTACAGAAATAAATGCATTTAGTCTCTATTTCCAGTTTCATTTTAATATTCTCAATAGTGAAAGTTGCTTACAAGACAAGGCTCTCAACTAGGAGGAGCCTGTGCATACACTAAATATCAGCAGATAAAAGATGACATTTTTATAGCAACATAGATGACGCAGATTTGCAGTTGTTGCCTGTACCATCTTCTAGGTGTTCATTTTGCTTATGTTCTCAATCATATATTCATTTGAGAAATATATAAAGAGGCCAAATGGTTTAAAGCTGTGTTGTCCAATATGGTAGCCACTAACCATGATTAGTGAGTTATTATTGTGATTATGTGGTTATTGAGTACCTAAAATCACTCATGTGATTATTGAGTACCTAAAATGTAGTTAATCTGAACTAATATGTGCTCTAGGCATAAAGTATATGCTGGATTTTGAAGAGTTTGTTTGAAAAGTAAAACGTATGCAAAAAATATGCTAAAATGATATTTTGGTTTAAATAAAATGTATTATTAAAAGTGAGTTCACATTTTTTAACTTTTAAAATTATTTTTAATCGACTAACGAAAAATTGTATGTATGTACAATGTGATGTTTTGATACATGTATGTATGTATGTATGTATGTACAATGTGATGTTTTGATACATGTATACTTTGTTAAATTATTTAATCAAGATAATTAACATATTTGATACATGTATACTTTGTTGAATTATTTAATCAAGATAATTAACATATCTATCACCTCACATACTTATTTTTATTATAAAAATATAAAGTCTACTCCATTAGTAATTTTCAAGTATACAGCATATTATTATTTACTAGAGTCACCATGCTGTAAAATAGATCTGTAGCAGTTACTCCTTAGGTCTAACTGAAACTTTGTACACTTTCACAAATATCTTCCCATTCTCTGCCCCTTCTTCCCCACTCCCAGCCCCAGTTAACAACTATTCTACTCTTTGCATCTTTGAGTTAAACTTTTTTAGATTCTCTATGTAAATGAAATCAGGTATTATTTGTCTTTCAGTTACTGGCTTATTTTTCTAAGCATAATGTTCTTCAGATTTGTCTAGTTTTTCACAAGTAACAGAATTTCCTTCTTTTTAAAAGCTGAATAGTATTCTATTGTATATACATGCCACATATTATTTATCCATTCATCTGTTGATAGACAAAAGTTGATTCCTATCTTGAATATTATAAATAATGCTGCAGTGAACATGAAAATTCAAATATCTCTTTGACATAGTGATTTCCTTTTCTTTGTATAAATACCTACAAGTGGAATTGCTGGACCCTACAGTAGTTTATTTTTAATTTTTTGAGGAAACTTCATGCTCTTTTCCACAGTGGCTAAATTAATTTTTATTCCCACCAACAGTGTACAAGGGTTCCCTTTTGTCCACATCCTCACCAAAACTTATCTTTTGACTTTTTGATAAAGCCATTTTTATAGATATGAGGAGATACATCATTGTGGTTTCAATTTGCATTTCCTTGAGGATTAGTAATGTTGAGCACTTTTTTATGAATTTGTTGGCCTGTATGTCCTCTCTTGAGAAGTGTCTGTTCAGGTCCTTTGCCCATTTTTAAATTGGGTTATTGGTTTTCTTGCTCTTGAGTTAAGCTCTTTATATATTTTGAATCTTAGCCCTTTATCAAATTTATGGTTGCAAATATTTTCTCCCATTCTGCAGGTTGTGTCTTTATTCTGTTAATTGTTTCCTTGGCAGTACAAACATGTTTTAGGTTGATGTGCTCCCATTTGTCTAGTTCTGCTTTTGTTGTCTGTGCTTTTGGTGTCACAGGCAAAAAATCTTCGCCCAGACCAATGTCAGGAAGCTTTTTTGGCCTATATTTTCGTTGAGTAGTTTAGCTGTTTCAGGTCTTATGTTTAAGTCTATAATCCATTTTGAGTTCACTTTCATATATCATGGGAGATAAAGGTCCATTTAATTTTTCTACATGTGAATATCCAGTTTTTCCAAAACCGTTTATTGAAGAGACTATCCTTTCCCATTGTGTGATCTTGGTAACTCTGTCAAAGATCAGTTGATCATAAACATGTGGATTTATTTCTGGGCTGTCTTTTCTGTTCCATTGGTCTATATGTCTATTTTTATAAGAGTACAATGCTATTTTCATTATTATAGCTTTATAGTGGATTTTGAGATCAAGTCATGTGATGCCTCCAGCTTTGCTCTTTTGTTCCAGGATTGCTTTGGTTACTCATTGTATTTTGTGGTTCTGTGTAAATTTCAGGATTGTTTTTTCTGTTTCTCTGGAAAATGCCATTGGGATTTTGATCAGGATTGCATTGAATCTGTAGATTGCTTTAGATAGTATGCCCACTCATGAATATTACATGAATTGCAATATTCTTCCAATTCATGAACAGTGAATATATTCCATTTGTGATTTCAATTTCTTTCATCAATATTTTATAGTTTTTAATATAAAACTCTTTCACCTCCTTGACAAAATTTGTTCCAAAGTATTTTGATTTTTTAAGTTATTATAAGTGGAATTGTTTTCTTGATTTGTTTTCTGGGTAGTTTATTGTTAGGGCATAGATATGCTTGATAGTGACTTTTGTATGTTAATGTAGTATCTTGCAACTTTACTAAACTAAATTGATTTGTTAGTTCTAGTTTGTGTGTGTGTGTGTGTGTGTGGAGTCTTTAGGGTTTGTATTATACATAAAGATCACGTATCTGCCAACAGATAATTTAGCTTCTTCCTTACCAGTTTGGATGTCTTTTATTTATTTTTCTTGCCTAACTGCTCTGGTTAGGAATTTCAGTACTCTGTTGAATAGAAGTCGTGAGAGTGGGCGTTCCTTATTGTTTCTGATCTTAGAGGGAAAGTCTTCAACTTTTTACCATGAGTATGCTATTAGCTGTGGCCTTGTCATATATGGCCTTCATTGTGTTGAGGGACCTTCCTTGTATACCTAATTTATTGAGAGTTTTTAATTATAAAATGTTCAATTTTTTCAAATGCTTTTTCTGCACCTAGTGGTAAGATCATATGGCTCTTGTCCTTTGCTCTGTAAATATGGTATATCATATTTACTAATATCCATATTTTGGAAAATCCTTATATTCCAGCGATAGATCCCACTGGATCATGGTGAATGGGCGTTTTAATATGCTATTAAATTCATTTTTATAGTATTTTCTTAAGGATTTTTCACCTCTGTTTATCAAGGATATGGGTCTATGATTTTCTTTTCTTGTAGTGTAGTATGGGTTTGGTATCAGGGTAATGCTGGCTTCATAAAGTAAGTTTGAAAGTATTCCCACTTCTTCCATTTTTAAAAGACTTTCAGAAAAATTGATACTAATTTTCTTAATGTTTAGAATAATTCAGCTGTAAAGCCATCAGGTCCTGGGCTTTTGTTTAATGGGAGACTTTTTATTACTGATCCAATCTCCTTGTTATGGTCTGTTCAGATTTTCTATTTCTTCATGATTCAGTCTTGATAGGTTTCATGTTTCTAGGAATTTATCCATTTCTTTTAGCTTATTCAATCTGGTGGCAAATAAGTGTTCATAGTAGAGACTTATTATCTTTCATATTTCTTTTTCTTTTTTTTTTGGAGGTGGAGTCTCACTCTGTTGTCCAGGCTGGAGTGCAATGGCACGGTCTTGGCTCACTACAACCTCTGCCTCCTGGGTTCAAGTGATTCTCCTGCCTCAGCCTTCCAAGTAGCTGGAATTACAGACATGCACCACCATGCCCGGCTAATTTTTTGTATTTTAAGTAGAGACAAGATTTCAACATGTTGGCCAGGCTGGTCTCAAACTCCTGACCTCAGGTGATCCACCTGCTTCTGCTTCCCAAAGTGCTAGGATTACAGACATGGTCTGCCGTGTCCCTGGCCTCTTTATATTTCTTTGATTTCATTTGTAATGCTCCCTTTTTCAATTCTACTAATTTGAGTCTTCTCTCTTGTGCTCTGATGTCTATTATTTTCTTCCTTCTACTAACTTAGGGCTTAATTTGTTCTTCTCTTTCTACTTCCTTGAAGTGTAATGTTATGTTGCTTATTCAAAATCTTCTTTTTTTGATATAGATGTTTATCACTATAAACTTCCCTCTTAAAAGTACTTTTGCTGTAGTACTCCATAAGTTTGGATATGCTGCATCTCTCTTTTTTTTGTTTAAAAATATTTTTAAATTTCCCTTTTGATTTCTTCTTTAACTCTCTGATTTTTCGGGAGCATGTTGTTTGAATTCCACATGTTTGTGATTTTTCTAAAATTCCTCCTGTTTTTTACTGATTTGTAGTTTCATGTCATTCTGGTTGGAAAATATACTTGGTATGATTTCAATCTTTTTAAATGTGTTTACCCTTTTTATTGCCTAATATATGATCTATCTTGGAAAATGTTCCATATGCTCTTAAGAAGAATATCTATTCTGCTGCTGTTGGATGGAAAGTTTTGCATATGTCTGTTAGGTCCATTTGTTCTAAAGTGTAGTTGAAGTCTAATGTTTCTTTATGGATCTTATGTCTGAATAATCTATCCATTGTCAGTAGTGGAGTAATAAAGTCTGCTGCTACTGTTATATTGCACTATATCTCTCCCTTCAGATCTATTAATATTTGCTTTCTGTATTTAGGTGCTATAATCTTGGGTGCCTATATACTTACAATTGTTATATCTTATTGAGGAATTGACCCCCTTTATCATTATATAATGACTTTCTTTGCCTAAAGGAAAGTTTTTGACTTTCTATTGTGTCTGATATAAATATGACCACCCCTGTTCTCTTTCAATTGCTGTTTGCATGGAATATCCTTTTCTACCTCGACTTCACTTTCAGTTTTTGTGTGATTAAGCCTAAAGTGAGTCTTTTGTAGGCAGCATATTGCTGGGTCTTGTTTTGTTAATTTATTCTATATCTTTTAATTAAAGAAGTTACTCCATTTACATTTAATGTGATTATTTATAGGTAATGACTTGCTGTTGATATTTCATTGTTTACTAACTGTAGTTGCCTTGTTCTTTCTTCCAATTCTGCTGTCTTCCTGTTTGATTTGTTGAATGTTTGTAGTGGTATACTTGGATTCCTTTCTTTTTATCATTTGTGTATTGACTAGAGGGTTTTTTGTGTGGGTGTGATTGTCATGGGGCTTATATAAAATGTCTTATAGTTTTAATATTCTAATTTAAGCAGATTACAAGTCAACTTCAACTACTAACAAGACTATACTTTTATTCCATACACACACATTTTATGCTATTGATGCCACACTTTACATCTTTTTGTACTGTGCAGACATTAAAAACTTACTTTAGTTATAGTTATTTTTAAATTGTTTAAACTTTTATACTAGAGTTAAAAGTAATTTACACACCACCATTACACTATAGAGCATTCTGAATTTGACTATATATTTACCTATGCTGATGAATTTTATACTTTCATGTTGTTACTTAGCATTATTTTGTTTTAACTTGGAAAACTTCCCTTAGCAATTCTTGTAAGGTAGGAAGGCAGGTCTCATGATGATAAACTCCTTTAGCTTTTGTCTTGCAATGCCTTTATCTCTCCTTCATGTTGGAAGAATAACTTTTATGGGTATTATGTTCTTGGTTGGCAGATTTTTTTTCTTTCAGCACTTTGACTATTTTATCTCAATCCCTCCTGGCTTGCTTATTATTAAGAAGTCCACTGAAAGCCTTATAGAAGAGGTTCCTCTTTGTGTGATGAATCTCTTATCTCTTGATATTTTCAAGATTCTCTTTTTGTCCTTGACTTTTGACAATTTGATTCAAATGTGTCTTGGAACATTCTTCTTTGGAATGATCTTTCTAGAGATCCTTTAAGCTTCATAAAGCCAGAGGTTCACATCTTTTCCAAGATATATGCAGTGTTCAGCCAGCAAATATTTAAATATGTTTTCTGCCTCTTTCTCCCTCACTTCTCCTTCTGGGACTTTCATAATCAATGTATTTGTACGTTTGAAGGTGTTACATGGCTTCCTTACTTTTTCTTTACCCTTTTTTCAATCTTATTTCTTTTTTTTCTCTATTTGACTAATTTCAAGTAACCCATCTTCAAGCTTGCTAATTCTTTTTCTCTGCAGGATTGAGTCTCCTATTGAAGCTCTTTATTGAGTTTTTTCACTCTATCACTGTATTCCTCAGATTCAAAATTTCTATTTGGTTTCTATGTTTTTAATTTCTTCATTAAAATTTTAACATTTTCTTGCATTATTTTTCTAACTTTTGCTGGATTCTGCATCTCACTGAGCTTCTTTAAGATTATTATTCTGCATTATTATTTATCAGGCAAGTCATAGACCTCTGTTTCCTTGGGGTCGGTTACTGGAGCTTCATTGGTTATTTTTGCTAGTGCTATGTTTGCTTGACTATTTGTTATCTGTGTAGTCTTATATTGATCTGTACAATAGAAGGAACACATACCTCTTCCAGTCTTTATAGACTGGTTCTGGCAGGTCTTCTTCTGCTATAATAGTTCTCTGGTTGATGGGATTGCCTCTATGATCATGGTTAAGTGGGGATGCAGCCAGGTCACATGGCTGCTTCTAGGTCCACAGTGGGGCCCAGTAAGTTGGTGTATCTGTTATCCAGTGTTTCTAGTGAGCGTGGAACCTGTCTGTCCCAGGGTGGACTAGATTGGTCCATTGAACTGGCACTAAGATATGGATATGCAGACAGTGAACGTATTATAAGGTATGTGGACAGATGTGGCTTTCTCAAGTTCCCTGGGAAGGCACCTGCCAGATCACTCATTGGGGTTCACACATAGAAAAGTACTGTTCCAGTCTATAGCTTAGAGGGGCTGGAGCCAAGTCACAGGGGCTGCTTCAAGGCTCACAGTCAAGGATGAGGTCTTCAGATCTATCTCTGGGGTTATATGTGTGTGTGTGTGTGTGTGTGTGTGTGTGTTTTGTTGAGCTCCTGGGTGGGCAGACCCATTCTCAGTCTGCAGTTGAGAGGGGATGTAATTGATTTATAGTGCCATTTTAAGATCCACATTGAGACTGAGGTCATCAGGTCAGCCTACAGGGGCACTGACATACATGCTTCCCTCTGGGTCCCAGGACAGGCAGAACTGCTCTTAGATTACAACTGAGAGGGATTGGGGCCAAGATACAGGGCTATTTCAGGAATTTCTAAGGGATCAAGCTTGGCAAGCCTGTACAGGGACCCAGATGATCATGTCCTGGAAGGTGCCTGACTGGGTAGAACTACTTCCTGATCATAGCCAAGATGGGCTGAAGCCAAGATTTAAGGCCCTTTCAGCAGCTAATTTTGGTGCCTGCCCCAGGGCTCAGGAGGATGTATCTACCTCTGCATCCTCGTATGTGTAGGACTGACTTTAAACCGCAGCTAAAGGATGCTAGAGCCCAGTTATAGGCTAGTTTTGGGTTGACAGCTGGGACCAATATCAGCAGATCTGTGGTTTTTTTTTTTTTTTTTTTTTTTATGGAGTCTCGCTGTCTCCCAGGCTGGAGTGCAGTGGCATGATCTTGGCTCACTGCAAGCTCTGCCTCCCAGATTCAAGCCATTCTCCTGCCTCAGCCTCCAAGTAGCTGGGACTACAGGTGCCTGCCACCATGCCTGGCTAATTTTTTGTATTTTTAGTAGAGACAGGGTTTCACTGTGTTAGCCAGGATGGTCTCGATCTCCTGACCTCGTGATCCACCCACCTCAGCCTCCCAAAGTATTGGGATTACAGGCATGCACCACCACGCCCGGCCCAGACCTGTGTTCTAAAGCACTAGTGTGTGTTACTCCTCCTGGGCCCCTCGGTGGATGGTTTTCACAGCAGAATCAAGGCCAAACAGGGCTAAATAAAGTCCTTAGGGGGCTGGGACTGTTTCCAGGTTTGAAGCCTGAACTAGTAGTCAACGAGCCTGCCACCTGGTTGAGGGTCTTGCTCCCTCTTAACTGCTACTGCAGAAAATTCTATTCCTTAGCAGCGTTGGCCTGCATTCAGGTGTCTGGTGCTCATCTTTAATTTGATCCAGTAATTAAATAATGTCATCTTTTAGTATCCAGCTCTTTGTTGAGGGAGTCAAGAGAGGAACCTGTAACAGAGGTTCTGAAACCTTGAGTGCACAGTTCTTGGCTTTTACTTCTCAGTCTTCACAAAGTCTGGGGTCACATTAACCAGATAATCACACAATGTAAAAATGTGAATCCAAAGTGTTAACTGTCATGAAGGAAAATATAATCAGGCATCAGATCTGGTCTGAAGATAAACTGTAAGGGATGAATGTGAGTAAACCAGGTACATGAGAATTGGGGTTGGAAAAAAGTGGGGACAGATGAAAAACACCCTAGAGAAAGGAAATGACATATTCAGAGGCTTGAGTTGAGATGGAGCATGACAACTTCAAATAATGAAGGCCACTGTGACTGGAGTACAGAGGACAACAGCAGAAGGACACCTGAAGGTAGTGGGCCAGACTGGTAAGGATCTTCCAGGACCTGGCTATTTATAGCATCATCTGTCGACCACCAGCATTGGCATCAACAGGGAGTTTGTCATAAATGTAGAATCTCAGGCCCTAGCCTGACCCACCAAGTCAAAATCTGCATTTTAGAAATATCTCCAGCTGATTTGTGTACACATTAAAATTTGAGAGGCATTGATCTAAAGTTGATTAAAGATTTTTAGTTGTAATACTTAGAGTAATAGAAAGTCATTGCAGGGTTTTTGCAGGTTGGTGAAATAATCAAATTATATATTTTTAAAAGATTATCCTGGTGAGGTGTGGAGGAACAGAGTAAAGTTGGTAGACAGAGTAGAACTACAGAGACCAGGTAGGAAACTGTATAGTGAGGCAAGAGACAAAAGCAGAATGGACGAGGGTAGAGTCATTCTACAAAGAAAGAGTGAAATGGAGAGATATCTACATGGTAAAATCTCTAAACTTCCGTGGTGCTAAATTGATTTGATGGGTGAGAGAGTTGCCCAAGGTAAATGTCAGACTTCCAGCTTTCACATTTTGATGAATGGGGACATTCTTTACCAAGTTAGAAAAGACTGGAGCAGGCCCAGGTATGAGCCTATTTGGAAAACATAATGAGTTCGTCTTCGAATGCAATGAGTTTGATGTGCTTTTGAGACACCAAAGTGGAAATGGGAAGAAGAAGAGAGAGAAAGACAGAGAATTATCTAGATACACACATGAGCACACACACACATACACAAACACACAGACACACACAGACACACAGAAGTAATCAGAGATGAGTTCTGAGTTGGCAACATAAATTTGACTTTTGGGAGTGTGAAAGAGATTTCCAGGGAGAGATGGCCTAGAATACAAGTCTTGGTTCTAGCTCCATTGTGAACTGAGCAAGTGAACTTTTAGATGTTTACTAATCTAAAAAAAAAAAAAAGAAGAAGAAGGATAATAATGTTTTACATTGCTACAATAATAGGAAAATCAGTGTATATGAAAATGATTTTGAAAACAGGAAGCATATTAAATTGTGCTGATATTGATACTTTATCCAGCTACACAATGAAAAGATATAAAATTAAATAACTTATTACAGAGTCTCAGTTTTCTCACTTGTTAAAAAGAGCTACAGAAGATTAGCTCTAAGATCTCTTGCAGCTCAGTGTAGGTCTAAGTCTGAAAAATTTTCTCAATTTTGCAAAAGTACAATTCTTTCCATCAACCTTGGTTCTATGGTATATGGATTAGGCTTATGATCCTCTTGCAGAGATGTACAATATCATATGTTTTCCCCTTCTCTAATTGCAGTACACATTCATAAAATGAAATGACTATACTGAATGTGTTATTTAAAAGCAAATTATCAAATCTTTATTTAGTGTTTGCTTCATGCTAAGTACTGTGAAAGACAAAAGAAAAGGAAAGCATACAATTTAGAGAAATAAAGCATTAGTGTGTAAAATGATGCTAGCAGAATAAAATAGCAATAACTATAGAGATACAGAGATGTCTTGCAGAAAAATATGATTTATTGTCCTGGTACTGGGAGTAGAGATTTTTAGCATGGTATGAATGCTAGCAGGAGGGAATTCATAAAAAGGCACCATGGTCAACTGGAATAGTTCATTAAATAAAAATAACATTTTCACACGATAATAAGATCTGAGGAGGTTATCACTGGTGAAGAGAATGGTGTGTGTGCAAAGGCCTAGAAATGAGGATCTATATACATGTCTGTAGGGTGTGAGAACAGAAATCTAACTAGGAAAGAAGATCCATGTAGGGAAATAGTCAGAAATCAGGCTGAAAATAAATATTGCATAGAGAATACGGTGAAGCATTAATATTTGGGCAAGCCAGTTTGAACTGAGAGATATGAGGTGTTTTGGAGAACAACAACAACCAAAAAACCCAACGTCTAAACCATAAAATTCAAAGCAAAAATGTAAAAAATATAGCCCTTAAAAATTTTGATCCAGGCTATTCTTTGTATTTACAGGATCTGCATTCACTTTTTCTACTGGATGTAAATAGCAGACAATATTCTTCATGTATATTAAATTAAGAATGTGAGGATATTGCTACACTCAAAATCCAGTTGACTATTTAAATGAGAGAACAACGTATATAGGATCCAGATGCCCTCTAATTGTTTGTATTAACTCTTTCCCACAATCACCAGGTATAAGGGGATAAAGACATAATGGAATATGGTTCTGTAAGCTGCTCTTATAGAGAGACAGCCCTAGAAAACAAGACAAAGATTTCCTTTTAAAGGAGAAATCTCTTGATGTGAAAGAGTGTCCTGATCTCTGACATGGATCTCATGTTTCTGAAGCACAATGTGCCATTTTCTTTTCATGATGCCAAGGAGGATAAGATAGACTCTTCCCATTCAAACGAATACAGATTGGCAAAAACTATTTCTGATTAGTGTTCTATATCTCCATATCTACCCTACCATCCTCTATCAACACCCGCTTCCACAATTATACAAGCCTATGACTTTAAAGGAACCTATACTGAAGTTATGTTTATTCACCTTTCCCAAAGCAAACTATAATTGGAAAGTAAAGTGACTGTTCTTCAAAAACAAAACAAAAAAACATTGCGTATGACTATATGAAAATTTGTTTCTGATGATTCATAATGCTTGCAGCCTAGGAAATTCTGTTAGTGCTCAGACTAAAATTCTTCTAAGGAATTTTTCTCCTGACTTTTTTCTCACAGTTACATATAACCTTCCTTCCTCTAGCATGTGAGTAAAGTTTCAGTATCCATTGTGCAATTCGTACCGGCAATCCTAATGACCCATTCAATTTGACCTATATGTATCAATAAACCAACTCTACAATGTGGTTCTGGAAGCAAGAGAAAACCCCAAAGAGCACCGTTTTCCTCTATAGATTTGCTGTCTAGTTGGAAAAGCAAGACATTGATGCCCAGACTGTTAATTGATGGTACCGGTGGGATATCTACCTGATATCTTCCCAGGCCAGAGAAAGGACCGTAAGCCACATAGTCTGTAGAAGATGAATGACAGGCTAGGCTGGGCGTGGAAGGCTTCATGGAAGAGCAATACCTTGAAGAGTAGAGAGTAGAATCTGAAGAGACCAAGAAGAGCAAAGAGAGTGATCAAGGTGAGAGTCAGGGGATGGCAATATAGTGACGGCTAATAGACCAAGTCCTGGTATTAAGGTATTAAGTTTCCTTTATCCGAGCTTTTCCATTCACCTAAAAGAAAATCTCCTTTTCTGCTGTTTTGTTAAAGCTCACCAGACTGCTTCCTTTAAGGTAAACTATCTTTCCAGTCACAGCAAGGTTCACCTAGGATGGCGATGAGAACACAATGCCTCTCTTCAGGGATAGAATAGATAACCAAAAGAGACTAAAGTCAAAAGAGGAGGTTTTCACCTTGACTCTCCTTGATCTGCCTCCACACTTACCACCAGCATACACCTCCTCCAGGGAACAGCAATGAGTCCTAAAGTTTCCTGGACTTTACAGAGTCTTTTGGGTTTCTCCAGGTGTTCAATCTCTAATTTCTATGTGACTCTATCAATTAAAAAAAAGAGAGAAAACACAAATCAAAATGAAAATTACTAGTTTTTAAAAAAATCTTGTTGTTGGGCTTAATGCCAAAAAAATGCTTTTCTCCTGCTATACTATTGCTTATTTTCCTCTTCTCTCTTTTACAATAAGCGCCTATTGTAAATTACAAAGCACATGCAAGCATACACGTGCATACACACACACACACACACACACACACCAAAATTTGGATTCTGCCCTTTCTAATTACAAATCACCACCTGTGGTAAAATTATTGAAAAACAGATGAGCTTTTCATTCCAGCAATAGCCTTAAAACAAGCAGCAGTTCCAACTGCCAGTGTGATGTATAGACACCACAGAGGGCAGATGAGGGATTAATTAGGTCTGTCCTTGCACATTGCCAGGGGAGCACTTCTGTAGAGGTGATTGAAAACTAGAAAGAGTGGCATTAGTCTTCATTGTTGGTTAAAGGCAACAAAAATAAAGATGCAATTGAGTTGACAAAGCTTCAAGGTATGTGGCTGAGTCATTTGGAGGTGTCAAAACGATCAAACTATAATTAATTAGCTAAAGTGCTATATTTAATCCCTCAACTTTAATGAAGAATTCTGCATCCAAGAACAAATAGCAAAAGAGGTACCATCAGTATCTGATATTTGTTAGATTTGGAGGGAGGGGTAGTTGTTGGGGAGAACTAAACTTTTTTTTTTCTTTTTCTGGGCTGTAATGATCAACACTCCCTGCTTTTAATCTTATTGTCATTTCCCTTTTTCTTATAGAACAGTGGTGCTGTTCTCTGCATTTCTATGAGGGGAGCAATTATAGGCATACAACTCTCCCTGTCAGTATGTGAAGTCTTTTTAAGGAGGCATGGAAGACTGACTGTGGATTCTTTGGCTTTTGACTACTTACAGATCCCTTGTAGATTTTCTACTAAGTATCAGGTCTATTTCAGAGCTGCAGGGTTGTAACTTGTGGCCATAAAATAATAAACAATTGGTAATTATGATCAGGAAAACTTCACTGAATGCCTACTATGTGTAGCGTACTTCCCTTTCTTTTCTTTTCTTTTCTTTTTTTTATTATACTTTAAGTTCTAGGGTACATGTGCACAACGTGCAGATTTGTTACTTACGTATACATGTGCCATGTTGGTGTGCTGCACCCATTAACTTGTCATTTACATTAGATATATCACCTAATGCTATCCCTCCCCCTCCTCCCTCCCCACAATAGGCCCCAGTGTATGATGTTCCCCTTCCTGTGTCCAAGTGATCTCATTTTTCAATTCCCACCTATGAGTGAGAACATGCGGTATTTGGTTTTCTGTTCTTGTGATAGTTTGCTGAGAATGATGGTTTCCAGCTGCATCCATGTCCCTACAAAGGACACAAACTCATCCTTTTTTATGGCTGCATAGTATTCCATGGTGTATATGTGCCACATTTTCTTAATCCAGTCTGTCACTGATGGACATTTGGGTTGATTCCAAGTCATTGCTATTGTGAATAGTGCCACAATAAACATACCTGTGCATGTGTCTTTATAGCAGCATGACTTATAATCCTTTTGGTATATCCCCAGTAATGGGATAGCTGGGTCAAATGGTATTTCTAGTTCTAGATCCTTGAGGAATCGCCACACTGTTTTCCACAATGGTTAAACTAGTTTACAGTCCCACCAACAGTGTAAAAGTGTTCCTATTTCTCCACATCCTCTCCAGCGCCTGTTGTTTCCTGATTTTTTAATGATGGCCATTCTAACTGGTGTGAGATGGTATCTCATTGTGGTTTTGATTTGCATTTCTCTGATGGTGAGGGATGATGAGCATTTTTTCATGCGTCTGTTGGCTGTATGAATGTCTTCTTTTGAGAAGTGTCTGTTCATATCCTTTGCCCACTTTTTGATGGGGTTGTTTGTTTTTTTCTTGTAAATTTGATTGAGTTCTTTATAGGTTCTGGATATTAGCCCTTTGTCAGATGAGTAGATTGCAAAAATTTTCTCCCATTCTGTAGGTTGCCTGTTCACTCTGATGGTAGTTTCTTTTGCTGTGCAGAAGCTAAAGTTTTTATACATGGGACCCACGATGATTTTATTGTATTTTTTCCTGTTTTCTGTAAAGATTTTGCTCACATTATTATTTTTTAAATTGATTTTTTTGAGCCTCAAGGAAGTAGCAAACAGGTGAGGGTTGCTCTCTTCCTATGGGGCCTACCTCAGGCACTTAATGGTTCCTTGATAAGGCTCATGATTCAACTAGTTCTAAGTGAAGGCAGAACTGAAATGTATTAATATTTAGTATTTTAACATGTTGGCTATAAATTAGCAAATTTCCTTTCTGCAATTATATAGAATTTGTGTTTCTTTGTTATAATGTAGTATTGGTTTCCTTTTATTTAAATTTGTAAAAGTGTTTTGTTTTCTTTTTCATACATTATTACTCATGGAGACTTGGGAAAAGTACCACCCTGTTATTAAAATAATAATAATAAAAAAAACAGAATTGGAGACAAGATAACCAGTATTCAAAAAAGCTATTACTTTTAGCTTTTCAATCTGCAAAATTATTAAAATATGTGAAAAAATATGGGGATCCCCTCAAATGTCATGTAATATAGACTTCATGTAAAAATAGTTTCTCCTCTCTTTTAAGGATTTATACTAAAATCTCTATTTTAGTAACTTTTTGTATACAAACCACTATTAAAAAGGAAATAATTAAACCACATTGATAATTATGCCTAGGACAAGTATTATTATACCTCAAATATATCAATTAGTTAATTTAATTAAATAGCTTAGCTATTTATCCTCTACAAAGGTCTTCTTGCCTAGAGTAATAGCATAAAGTAGTATAATCAGAAATAAGTAACTTATTTTCTCCCTCTCTTAACAAGCAAAATACGGAAGTTAAACATTTTTTATCTGAAAGTTGAAAGTTTTCCCTTGGAGAAGAGCTATTGTCAAAGAAATGTAGCATCTGCCCTTACTACCAAAGAAAGAAATATTTCAGATTGATAATGCTTCCAAAAAGAGATCGCTGGGAAGAGCAATCTTCCCATTCATTCCACATACTAGTCTTGCTCCAGTTCCCAAGATATTTTAAGCATGTGACCTGTCACAAAATTGACTATGTATTTATTTCTTTAATACTTGCACTTGGACTGTTCATGTAATTTTATCTATCTTCAATATTTAAAAAATGTCAATTGGAAAATGTCACAAAGCAAGCAAAAGTTATAACTAAGATGTGAATGCGGGCTGTGTTCTGTGATCATTCCACACACTATGAACTCTCTTCAGCGCCTTCCTTTGCTCATGTGACAAAAAATGCCCAAGGCCACAGCAACCTCAAGCATTTATTGTGACAATGGTAGTGAAGGCTCCTTAAATGCAGAATGCAATTATCACAAACTTTAACAAAGTGAACAGGCAATAGTGGACAAACCTTCATCCAACTTGCCTCTATTTCACATCTATGATTTGCCAAAATAATGTACTAGACACTGAGCTGCTATTTAAACAAATAACCATTATATTACCATTATTAGGTATCTTACTTAATAAATAAACAAGATATCTATTGAAAGAAAGTTTTGGATTAAACATCTTGCCTGTTTAAATTCCAAAGCACAACTTTGTCTTGTAGTTGTTGTCAAAACTATTGTTAGAGGTGAAATGTAGTTCGTGAATTTTTGAGGTGTTTACAATATACATTTGCTGCTCTTTAATTTTTGAAGGAGATGAGTCCAGCTATGACTATAACCTGTACATGGCTTAAAGTACCAAGGTTCTTCTCCTCTCTGCAAAGCCAGAGCTCCAACTATCCTTTGGGGATGCTTTTGTAGGCTCAACATGGCTGTCTTTGCTTCAAAAAAAAAAGGAGCTTGTGCTCTTCCTTATTAGTGAGCCACAAAGTGGGCATACTAACACTGGTGGTGTTTGAAGTATGGGAGAAGTTGGGAAAATGGGTATTTCTAGATACTTTATAGGGAGCAAGGAAAAGGCATTGGAGAGGAACAGCTGACCGGTTAACTATAAATCTGAGAAATGCTTACACAAGGAGAAACTTACCCTGGGAACCAGCAGGTTGCTCTTTACTTAATGCTAAAATAATGAACATTCTTATTTCCTTGCAAGAATTAAGTTACTGGCAAGTGAGGAGGAGGGATGGAAGCTTAGAATGACCTTTCAACAATTGGGTAGAAAATATTTGAATCTAGCCTATCTCTCATCTTCATTCTAATTTCGCTTGCTTTTTCCCAGACTGTTAGCACAGGCAAAGTGGGGGAGTCTAAAGGCATACATTCCCAAATATATTATTCCTTAGTCTCTTCTGAGTTCAGTTCTTAAGAAAAATGTGAGATGGTAAGGACAACTATAAATGTACTATTTCAGTGCATAGCACTCAAGCAAAAAAAAAAAAAATGTCAGTAGCATATTTTCATAGCTGACATGTAACAGCACACACCTCTGGGGGCTTGGGCAAACTGCCAAAATATCCCACAAAGTTACCTGGTAATCAAGGCTCTTTACAAGACAAGAGTTACATTTATATCCTTACATATGGTTCAGGACAGTGCTGGCATTTGAGGAGTGCCAAGTGCCGGGCGGCTTTTGAGGCCAGTAAAACCAGTTTCACACTGTTGCACACAGCGTGTGGCTATGCCACTTGTCTTTTCCACCCCACCCCCACCCCCCGAGTTATGGAGACTGTTGTGCAATCATTTTCTTTGCATATTCATAGTACTTTTCTGTTATTATCTTGACACACTCACTCATAATATAGTATAAGTGCCAGTCAATCTTAGGAGAACACTGAATCTATTTATTGTCCCAGAGTGCTGAAAGGTACACAGCCTTGGTTGTCAAGCAGACATCCTTCATTTTTCTGATTTCCTCCTCAATGGCTATAGCTCTGTTATGCTACATCTCTGAAGTTACTACTTCCCATTGCAGTGGTTCTCCTTTGTGGCTGGATTTGTGCTACACCCATTTTCTTTCTGGAATTTTTTTCTTGCGGGAGGGGGGAACTGCTGTATGGTCCTTTTTTAAAAAATCAGCAACTGGATTGTATGTCATTGTGTATTCCATCTGGAAGACATCAAAGATCAATAGACACAGATCCTCAAAAACTATCAAATAAAAACAAACACCAATCCTCCAGTTCCTATTTCCAAATCCCAAGATACTACTAACGGCCAATAGATATACCTATAGCCCTATACAGGATTTGAAGAGACCAGGGAGGTAAGCAAGGGCTGCAGGTAACTTGAAAGTGGAGTAAAGAACACAAACTGATGCTTCTTTATTGTCTGGGAAAATACCAATTATGTATTTTCCATGGCTGTTATTTTCCCAGATGGCTTGGGGAGGGGATTGGAGCCTCTAGATCATTAGTTCTTAACTGGGGCAATTCTGCCACCCCAGGGGACATTTGACAAAGTCCAGTGACATTTTCGTTGTCACAACTGGGGGTATGATATTAGCATTTGGCGTGTAGAAACCAGAGATGGTGCTAAACATCCTGAAATGTACAGAACAGCACCCCCCAACAAATATTATTCATACCAAAATGTCAACAGTGCCAAGATTAAGAAACTATGCTCTAGAAATATGGGTATGAAAATAATTTAACTAGTCACTAGAAAGTTTCATTTATCTTTCATGGGATTTTTTCTTTAATCCATGAATTGTCAATTGGTGAGCCATTGCAGTTAGCAGTTTAGGTTAATATAGTGGCAGAAAAGGCGAGAAGAGGAGATAGAGTTAGATAAATTGAGTCCAGAAATGAACTGAACATGAATTGTAAAGCCATCTCTAATCACCCAAAGTTTCCCCTACCTTCCCCAGTAATTTCTCATTGAAAAAGAAAAAAAAAATCAAGTTTTGGAAATGCATTAAATCTCTTTCTTTGTTTTAACTAAAGGTCTGCCCAAGCATGTTTGCATATTCAAAGTATTTTTTTTTTTTTGCAATGTCAGTCTGCAGACCTTCAAATTAAAGAGGATGTACATCCTCATTTTATTCAGAAGAAGTATGGTTGTGACGATAAACAGCTCACCCTGATTAAATGAATCTTTAAAGATAAGTTCACATTTCAGAATCTCTTGAGTGATTGAATAAGCAATAACTAATCTTATTATGGTTCTTTGGGGATAGAGGTGAAAGAGGTAATTGCTTAAGAGATGCTTACCATTTATTGCATGTGTACTATGTTCCAGGCACTGTACTAGGTTCTTTATTTTTCTTTTTTAATCTATACTAACTTTGGAGTAGATATTATTTCCTCCTATTATGGATGAGGAACCTGGAGTTCAGGAAGGGGAAGTCCCCTGCAGAAAGACACACAGCTGGGAGTAGCAGAGTCAACACTTCTGTTCTGGTCCTGATTATCTTCAAGCCTGTGTATGTGTCTCATGTCAGAGAACTCAAACATGCTGGTGCTATGGAGAGTGGTAATGCTTGTCCAATCAGGGGAGTGAAAAGCTACTTGGATACTAGAAATCAGAGCTCTTAGTCTGAGAATTACAGACTCATGGAGTCTTAGAGATTGGTTTGCCCTAAACCCTTTATATTACTGATGAGGAAATAAGGTCCAGAGATGAGGTGTGATGGGTATTATTCTCCACCCCCAGATCCTTTGTCTTTCTATTTGTACCACTGATTATTACACCATCTTTTAGTGCCTGGAAGCATGTAAACAAGTCAATGCCAAGAAAATGTTTCTCCCTGTCCACCACTGTAGCAGGAAAAATCAGCCAGCTCCTTTTGCTGATATTCCTGATTTGCATTTCAGGGAAGTGGAGCCTTTTCTCTGGAATTCCCTTGCTCTCTGCTGAGACAAAACCCCAGTTTATTTACCTTTAGGCCACAGTACAAAGCAGCCAGTTTAGTATTAGGAGCACACATTTTGCAGACTTAAAAAAAAAAAAAAAAAAAAATCCTTCTTTTCAACTTGGCTGGTTAAAACTCACTAAGTGCTAAATCATCATACCAATGGGTTAAGATTAATTGTGATGTTTAATTTGGTACATTTGCCTCGGGATCTGATGTGTGTTTTCACAAATCTAACAAATAATTTTACCTAGAATACCAGACACTGTTCAGCCCCCATTAGCCACGGTTGGATTTGAACCAGTGACCTCAAGGTGAGAGGCCGCACATCACATTACCGATGCCCCGGGCCACACGGTTCACTTGCTGGCTGTTTCTTTAATGTAATTGCCAACAGCAAGATCAGCAGTGGGAATTCTCCCCATTATGTGGATCCTACGGTCTTAGAAATTCAGCAGTTGAGACTCTTCTTTTTGCCTTGGAGTTTGGACATATTAACTAACAATATTGCTGGAGAAACTGCAGAGGGATAAAAGATGCTGTGTTTTCAGCACTGTTCTCCTCGAGAAGAAGCAGGATATCAGGTTATAACCATCTGATTTCCTGTCAGCCTGGTTGATGGCTCAAGTCACCAATGCCCATGTTAAAGGAAATATTCGAGAGCATTAATGATTTGCTGGTACCAAGAGATGTGATGAACAGTTTAAAAATACTGCCCCTCAATGGGAGAAAATGTATTTCTATTAAGGGACCAGAATTGTGCTACGCTTGTTGGAATTTTTGCTTGTGCACAGGAATTTAGCTCGAGGTCTATGTCTGTCACTAAAATTGACAACTGCCTATGGCTCTGCACAATTGAAACGTAGATCTTAAATTTCACATCATTATCCAAATAAAATATATCTGCCAAGGGGGACTGGTATTACACAGTTAGAGAACTGTGATACCAGTTGTCTGATTAACATATTGAGAGGAATATAAGAATTTCTCAGCTATTTTCCAGAGGGAGGCTGGCTGGGGAGCTCCTGTTAAATGGACTAATTGATCAGACTCCCTTTGCTAAGTACAGAGATGCCCAGCAACGTGTCTGGTCTGTGGAGGCAGGGTTTTCCTGTCATACATAATATCAGTAACAACGGCAACAACAAAAAGGAATGGGGGCCAATTCAACATTTCCTTAATCCCGTCTTCTAAACGGGAAAGATGAGAAACCACTAATCCTTGATTACCTGGTCCAGAGTGATAGCTCTTGGGCCTTAGATTTACTCAGCAGTACTCAGAAGGAAGGAACATACCCGAACTTTCTCTTCTCAAAACCTTATAATAAGAGCCAACACTCGGATAACTCTGACTTTAGAGTATTTATAAAAATGTCAAAGCCATGTAATGCTAAAAATTACATGCTTCTTCCTATGAGGAAACAAATGCATATGAGATGAATTCTAGGTGACTCCAAATTATTGTGTCCCTAATTTACTGTTTTTAAAAATGAGGGGGCAGTGGTTTACTCTAAGAGATAGATTAGCAGTCATTAGTACATGGTAGGTCACGTGTTTTCTGGCTTAAGGCTCAATTCCAAACTCAGATGGGCAGGTGTATGCAACTCAGAAATTTAGATCACAGGATGTTAGAGAATCACAGATACATTTGGTTTTTCCAAGCTGAAAGTAACCTTAAGAATCAGTATTGTACAACTTTTTATTTTCCCAGATGAGAAAACTGGGGGCCAGGAGTTGAAATGACTTATCACCTAATAAGCTAATGATATTTATAATTGCTTTAAGATCTAAAGATTAGCAAATAATTGTTATAATTATTCCCATGGCATCCCAAGGACTCATTCTGCCTTAGTGTAGCCTTGGAGCGGGTTTCTAAAAGTATCATCTTGTGATAATTTTCATCAGCCTATAATCTCTTCCTACACTTACAGGTATATTTGTGGTTTTCATTCAAAGTCATCCAATGTCATTCTTTCAATTCTGCTTAAATTCATATCCCATTCCCCATCCATCTACTTTTTTACATAAGTGTAATATGGTTTGAATCTTGATCCTTTCCATTGTGGGGTGTTCAGACATGGCTTAAAAGCAAACTCAAATCTGGCTTTTTTAAGTTACTATGAGACCTGAGGTAACTCGCTGAATCTCCCTCTCCATCTCCTTCTTCTTGACAGAGAGAGGAATTTCTCATTTACTTCTCCAAGTTGTTCTGAGCAGAGGTGTACCAACACTCCTTCAATATTAGCTACTATAACTCTAAATAAAAAGATTTAAAAGGATAAAGAATATTTTTGGATCAATCTATCCATTCTGAGTCTCAATTTCCTAAAAGGAAAAAAAAAATGAAAATATCAAGACCATTGTCTCAGACTAATTTTGAAGATTAAATGAGAAATGTATAAAACAAAACTACCTAGCACACTAACCAGCACCTAGGAATACTTTAATTTCCTTTCTGCCTTAGCAATCACTTCTACTTTTTCTGGATTTTTATATAATTCATCATCAATACTTTTACAGGTGACATTTTTCATACTCTATCTTGTCTTGCAGTTAGGGATTAGTCCCCTAAAATTCTAACCAGTCTGCACATTTTGGGGTGATCTAGAATTTATCTCATATGCATTTGTTTCCTCATACGAGCAAGCACAATGCCTTACTCTTTACATGTTCAATATAGTATTACTTTACTTACTGATAAATGGGAAGATATTCAGGCTACTAGTCCTTCTAGCTAGTAATGTTACAGATGAAGAATTAACTAAATGGTTCTACTTCAAATTATATAAACTACAACACTATGGAGACTTTCCTTTTGTATTAGTACCAAAAACTGATGAGACATTTTCCTCTATGCTATGCCCTATAGACCACAGGTAGATAGGGTTGACAAATTATGGCCCACGGGTGTGTAGTTATCTATTTTTTTTAATAAATAAAGTTGTATTATAACACAGTTACATTCATTTATTTATGTATTGTCTATGGTATCTTCTGCACTACAATGGCAGAGGTGAGTAGTTCAGATAGAGACCATATGACCTGCAAAGTCTATAAGGTTTACTATTTGACCCTTTACTGAAAAACTTTGCTGACTCTGGTATAAGCTCATACTCTACTCTACGCTACACTACACTACACTACACTACACTACACTACACTACACTACACTACACTGAGTTCCTTGCTGCCAAGGAAGAAAAAAATAAAACTAGAGTGAAGAAGTCATGCTTTAGCTTTTTAATCTCTTGTGGCCCATTCAAATTAATTAAGATTAATGTTTATCAATTTGTCCTCTGAAAGTGGCTATAAAAATAATAGCAATATATACAGGCATGTGTTACAATTTATTATTCAACATTCCAGTTTTTTAAACAAAAAACAAACATAACATAATTCCTTGTAATCCACAGTTCACCATAAGTATGTATTTACATCTGTGTAGCTTTACATCAACTAGTTTACAATTTTATGATATTGCCATATCTATATGCCTGTGGTGAAACCAGATAGCATTGAAAATTCTAATTGCTTTCCTTGTCAGGATTCCACAAGACAGTCTTGGATTCCAGGAGCCATGTCCTGATTCCTGCTATTCACGGGGCTATGTGAAAGAAGATTGTTAAATTGGGCCAATAAAACAAATTTTGTACACAAGTACAGCTTTTATTTACTCTGAAAGCTCACTGAGTGTCATTTTTGTTTTTGCTATCACCTTGGGGATTGTGTATCTCCCTAGAGAAATGTTGGATGAGTAGGGGGCTATAAAGAGTTAAGAGAAAACAGAAAGTGAGAAATGAGAGGGAACTCCAGTCCCTGGGGCTTTCTATTTACTTTGCTTTTAAAAAAATTCCCCTGGTCTTTGCTGAGATTCATCAGTACGTTTTGAAATCATAAAGTGTGTTACCCTGTTCAGGACCCAGAGAATTTCATAGTACATACAACTTCCCTGTGGGTCTTAAATTTAGTCTGATCAGTATTCATCATTCCTGTGAAGAACAAACAAAAACATAGTCCCACTGGGAAGACAGAATCTCAAGCATGAATTAGACTCCTTTTGTTCTTTTACTCTTTCCTTCCCTTGAATCCATAACCCAGCTCCATCAAAGTCAAATAACTAGCAAGTAATGTGAAACAATAAAGCATCAGCCATGTGAAACTTCCCTAGGAAAAGAAAAGTGGTGGGATTCGGAACCATGTCAAATTTCTTTCAGAGACCCTTGACGGGTATTTTTAAAGGCATATCATTAGGATGGAGAAGAAAGATAGAGCAAGAATGAACATAAAAACAAGCCAACAGATCAAGAATCTTAAATAGTTATACATCTACCAATTGAATATGAATTTTGGGAACAGTGCCCTGCTACCATGTACATTTTCTTTGAAGAATAAGAGAGAGAGAGAAAAGAGAGAAACAAAGAAAGAGAGAGAGTGAGAGAGAGAGAGACCTTATTGACCAATGTACAAAGACTTTGGCAACATAATACTTTGCCCTGCCAACAAATTAATTGAAAGATAGAAGGACGAGACTCCAGAAAGTCTAATTTTCTTTTTGCGATTATGTTTTATCAAGTCATTTGCTTACACCCAGAACTGGAGACTGAGACAGCTTGCATCTTCCTCTATCCCTCTCCATTCCTTCACCACCCATCACTAGTTGGGTGAGGAATTAAGTTGAATAAGATTGAATTCAAGGATTTAGAGAATGCGACAATCCTAGAGCTATATTAAGAACTTATTTTATTTGGTTCATCAATTTTCTTTCAAAATTCTTAGGTAGATATTTGATTTTCTAAGACATCTTGGGGAAATTTCCCATCCTTCCTTAATTGACTAATTTATAATGCTAATGAGCTATATGGGTTCACAAATTTAGTTTTCATCTTTACATTCTTCCACAGCATATGTATATGTCTCCTTCTTCTCCTAGCTGCTTGGGAACCAGAGCCCCTGTGAAAAATACCTCTAGTATTTGTAAGGGAGAAGAAAGATGGATTTTGCTGAGATCTTTGTATTCCTCACAGCACAGACTAAACATTCCAAAGTGCTCCAGAAACACAGCATGCTGTAGGTTGAAAGAAAACTTTGACACCATATAATTCAACTTATTAACTCAGGTTTCTGTCATAGCTTTGTTCACACACTGTAGGAAGTAAGTTAACTTCCACCAACATCAGGTACCTTGGCGTGGCTTAGCATGATGGAAAGTGGAACCAGTTACAGACTCAGATGATCTGAGAACAAATCCTAACTCTGCCACCTGCAGAGTTCTAGGATGGTGGGTATCATTTTGAATTTCCAAAACCTTAATTTCCTGATCTAACAAAGGTGATAACAATTCCTTTTGTCTCCACCGCATAAGGTTATCATGTGAATAATATGAAGAAATGAATGTAAAGACACTTTGTAAACTGTAGGTGAGGTACCATATGAAATCAAGGGATTATTCCATTCCATCTTATAAAGTAGCACGACATATTAAACAAGGAAGTGGGGACAATGAGTCATGACTACAAGTGATGTTATGACTTTCATATGGGATACCATCTCTACATGTAGGCAACTTTCTTCTTTAGACAGAAAATACAATTTTTGTGCTATTTACTTGGAGATAGGTATGTGTGGTGGGGGTGGGGGGAGGATCAGAAGTGTTATAAAATTAAGCTCCTTAAAGCCTTTTCTGATAATTCCAAACTTAATGTACCAAAAAATGTTGTGTTTTATTTTGTACCTATAAGTGAAATTATTAGATGCTTATCAATCTTACCTTAGAAGAATGTATCTCATGCCTGACTTATTTGAAATAAGTGTAGAATGTGTATTCTGCAATAGCCCTACAGTGTATAAAATTACAATATCTCCCACACAGAAGAAGGATTATGAATATAGTCAGTGATGCAGTCACATAAATCTAAGCTGAATTAGGGGGTTATGCCACTCTTTCTCACAAAACTTTTCTTTAGAAAAAAATTCTGGAAATTGCAATTGACTTTATATGCAACCCATAAAAACATAAAAATTAGGAAGGCTGGAGATAAAATTAAAAGAAGAACATTGAAGAGCTAGGAGGAATGCAGACATAAAATATAGAGTAATCCTTTGGTATCTGTGAGGAATTCGTTCCACAACATCCACAGATACCAAAATTAGCAGATGCTCAATTCTGATAGTATTTGCATATAACCTCTGCGCATCTCCCCATGTATATTAAATCATCTCTAAATTACTTATAATACCTAATACAATGTATGTAATGTATCGCTATGTAAATTGTTGTTATACTGATTTTTATTTGAGTATTTTTATTGTATTTTTTTATCCTTCTTTTTTTCAACTTTTTTCAATCTACAGTTGGTTGAATTTATGGATAGAAACCCCGTGGATAGGTAGAGCTGACTGTATATTCCTTGAGACACATTGCTCAAATATGTGAGAAACATAGCTTTTGTGATAAAAAAATAATACTGCTTCTAAGTCCCCTATTTATTCCCAAAAGGATGCTAGATAAGAGACCTACCTACTTTCTTTGTTTCACAGCCCTGATCTGGGCTATGACCATTTAAAAGAAATAATAACCTTCCAGGGCTCTAAATAGGTCTGGCTTGATAATAAAGCTACGTCAAATTTTGAATTTTGAGGCAATTATGAAATTGCTCCCTTAATTGCAACAGGAAGCTCAGCTTCCCAGGGCAAATCTGGGAAAAATGGGTAGAATTTTTGGTGATATGATAAAACCACCAAAAAACTCCAAACCGGCTAGAAAATGGTGCAACGTAATTTGTGGTTTTACTTGTTCTGGAAATTTTATAAATTTTTAGTTAATACAGATCACAAGAACAAAGAAAACAAACACCTCAGGACACCTAAACTAACAGATACTTCAACTGTAACATATTCTGAAGACAGAACCATTGCCACAGCCACATAATCTGGGTCCCTATATTATCTTGAGCCTGAGACCGCCTATCTAATTACACTCCACTCTCCCACTCTTCCACTTGTTTTATGACACAATTTACAAGTCCATAAATTTAGTGGAAAGAATGCCTATCTATAGTGAATGTAAGTACAGAGTATTCCTTTAGTGAGTTTCAGGTCAGGTGCTCACAAAATTAAAATTACATGGATTCTCTGTGTAATCTCCAGTCAAGTAGCAGAATGACAGTAACCTGATTAGAATGTTCAGGTTTGTTCCAGCTGAGGCTGATTTTGAATCTGAACGCTGATACTCTATAAGTAACATTAAGTCCCTGAAATTAAAAAATGAGTTCAAGTAGTTTTAAGCATGTGGAAATTTACAAAGGAACTCAGAAACCTTCAAGTAATGTTTAGGTAAGAACCCTGCTTGCCCTTGCATTTCGTCATTGTATAACACTGGCTTTAAGACCTATAATCTATTACAATAACATAATGTATAATGAGATCTGATCTCCAGCAAAATCAAGCATACACAATAATAAGCATAGGAGCTAAATCAATGAATGGTCACAGCTATTTTTCTGGAAAGCACACCTTTAAACAAAAGAATGTCATTGTGATGTAGTTTCAATCATGCAGTGTCAGGAAGCAACAAGTACAATAATAAGCTTATTGACATATACTGAGCTCCCATGCATGCTTTTTTATGAGGACTTCTCATTCATTGAGTTGCATTACCCTGAGAAGTAAGGATTTTTATTCCCATTTTAAGGATGAGGAAACAAAAAAAATTAGTGAAGTTAAATAACATGCTCAAGTTTATCCAGCTTGTAGATTACTAAATTGGGGTCAAAATAAGGAATAAAAGGATCAAATGTACAGTGATACTTCAATGAGAATCACCTTTCTTGAGAATAAAATTAAAATTATTTCACATCTTACTTTACATTCATTTATTTATTTATTTTTACCATTCATTCTCTTATTCACTCAACAGATGCCCTGAGTGCCAACTGTGCCTTTCACTTGCACTTGACTGAAAACACCCAGAAGACTGAAAGCCACAGTTTTTGCCCCAAGAACTTAGAGTTTGGTGGGGAATCAAGCATACGAACTACTGGTAACAAACAGAGGAACACTGCTTATCAGAGGAACACTGCTTATCCTCTGAAATCGTAAGTCAAATTCTTCCATATACTAAGAAAATAAGAAAAATGGGGATACAATTAGGGCATATAAAGAATATTTCTCCTTTGTTCAGGCTGTGGCTTGATCATTAAGAGCTTAAAGGATCATGGTCCTCTGACGACTTCATGTTAGTGCCACCTGTCTGGGCCACTGAGAACCCATGATGGAACCGAGGATCTGAGGAAGGGAGAAAAAAAGATTTAAAAAAAAAAAAAAAAGGATCATGGACAGGGGCAAACTAATGATGAACTGGAGAGGGAATTTTTTTTTTTTTTTTTTTGAGACGGAGTCTCGCTCTGTCGCCCAGGCTGGAGTGCAGTGGCCAGATCTCAGCTCACTGCGAGCTCCGCCTCGCGGGTTCACGCCATTCTCCTGCCTCAGCCTCCCAAGTAGCTGAGACTACAGGCGCCCACCACCTCGCCCGGCTAGTTTGGGTGAGCTCTGAAACAGATGTCATAGACAGATCTTAGAGCCCAGTTCCCAGTAGGAGTAAACTGCCTTCCCATAAAACTCATCCATATGGTAACTCTCTATTGATATTATCAGAGAGGAATGTCTTCGATTGACAAAGATGCATACTCTTAACCATACCAAAAATGTTTTAGGCTAATCCAAGGTAGACATTATGGAGGAAACAAGTCATTTTTCATGTCGTTAATATAGAACTCTCGAGTATTCTTTTTTAAGAACACCTTGATAGTTGCCTTGGTGGTGGACTTGGATCTGCATAGCATCAAGCCCTTCATTCACTGTCATTTCCTATATGAATGAGGGGGACTATTTTGGAAAGACTGGCATTTCCAAGGGTACCTCGTTACCTTTAAGGTCTGTAAGAGTAGGACCATGCTGTTTTTTGTTATCACTCTATTATCAAAATTTGTCACAGTCCCAGACCCCTGACAGAAATAACATGTACATTGGTTAATGAAGAAGTAATTTAATCAAATGCAATGATTATTTCCCAATTTGTGCTATTAAAAACAACAAATTAATATTCTGTTCTATTTTTAACGATAGAAATCTTTTTAGGCAGGTGAGAATCTGATAATGTTTATAGTTGAAAAAAGTCATTAATAAATAAATTGGTTCTGAAATCAATTCCCCCGAAATACTTCTATTGCTATACATAATGTAAATATTCATTATAATCCAATATGAAATAATCTCCTTAAAATTTCCCCATTTATTTGGAGAATGGTACCTAGACTTATTTTGAGAATAACTAAAAGTGAGGCTTCACCTTAGTTTATGTCAAAATCATTATACCAGAAAATAGCTAAGAACATTGTCCTTTATAGAATCACGCTACTAGTATTGTTATTTATTTCGATTTGAAAGGATTTGTTATTAGAAGCAATATTTTCTCTCATACCAATTACATGCAACCACTCGCTTTTGAAAGACAAAGTAAGTTGCTGCCAGAATGACCCGGAAGTTCCTATTTTCCTTTCTGTCTCAAGGTCATGTTGAAAAATGTATTCAGCCTTGTATGTCTACTTTTGCTATTTTCTAGTGTTACTGTTCATATGTCCTTTCTCCAGTTTGGGCTGCTATAGTCCTTTGAAGCCTTGTGTTTTTTTTTTTGTTTGTTTTTGTTTTTCTATCAACTTGAGATTGAACCGGCTTCCTTCTTTCAGATGGCACTCACCATGTCAACGATAACAATCAACAAAAGACACCCATATACCCAAAGCTTGCGCCTTACTCACCAAAACCTAATAGTTTGCTTGTACTACCTGCCAACATTCTTAAAAATACACAACATACTCATCCCTATAAGCTCACAGCAGCATTTTCACTAAAGGATGAAATCCTGGAACATTTAATTATCTTGAAAGCAAATGGTAATTAACACTTTTCCTAACACTGGGAAGCTGGGGTGGTGAAGGAAAGAAAGCTAGGGATTGGAATCCATTATGCGGCTGAGGCTTCTGTCTGGTCGATTTAAGCAGATTGGAGCTGAGGCAGTCGCACATAACTGCCTCAGGTAAGGGAGCACAGTGTTCCTGTGGGGTTATCAAACCAGCCAGGCCTTGAAGGCAGAGCAAAGCCCTTCCAGTGGGAAGTTCTTCCTAAGTGCTTGCATGGCATCCGCGGGATTATCCCACCCCACTCACACATCATCTGGCTTTAAACTTTAGGCCCTCTGGCAAAGAAGAGACGAAACATCTATTCGTCCCCTCCTCCCTCTTATCCCTCCGTTCTGCCTTTCCCATCCTGTTTCCTAGCAGCCGCTGGCTGAGGCCTGCCCTTCTCTGCCAAGCACCAGGCTGGATTAGCTGCAAGCCAATAGCTGGGGGTCAGGATTAAGAGGCCAGCGTGCACTTTAATACAAGCTGCCTATAATTAATGGCATTATTAATAGCTTGACTGAAAAATTCATTAAAAAATCCATTAAAAATAAATACCCTTTTACAAAAGGCATTGCCTTGGGTAAGAAAAACAGAAAAAAAGATAAAGGAAAATTGATTGGTGGCTTTCAGTTCACAGAAAGACAGACCATAGTTCAAACTGATTAAAATTGAACATTTTAGATTAAGCACCCTTGCCAAAATATTCTCTGTAGTTACCCAATATGAAAATATTATGATATGTCACATATTTATATTTTTATGTGTCAAGGGTTGGGATATAAGACGTACAGGTAGCTGCTTGAAATAACTTTCTTCAAGTGAATACTCTTGACCCTCGGTAATAGCAGAATGTCCCGTGAAATGCTGGTTAACTGATTAACTCAGAGCCTCAAATGCAAAAGGTCTGTTGAGAGGTGGACTATTCCCCATAAATTTATGACTTGGTCCAATTGTTTATCTACTTGAATATTTTCCGCATGTGTGCTAGCATTGGTCCTTTCTCTTCTTCTTCTCCTTTTTTTTTTTTTGTGCATTCATACCACAGTTGTTCTTCTCCATATATGGGGCTCTGTAACTTGGAATCGATCTTATCGAGTTTTGCCTCAGCCCAAATAAACAGTGTAGAAGGTGATTGGAATGTCTGTGGTTCGGATGTTTGCTCGGAGAAAAGTGGCAATGGAAGGGGAAAGTCCTGTTGGGTATACAGACTCCCCTGCCCCCCTTCCCGACTTCTCCCCTATAAAGGTTTGTTTGTGTTGATACTAAATCTGATCTTTTCGGTCAACTTTGCTCTGGGTTTAATCTGCTCATTGGTGTGAGATGAACATTGTCTTCCAGAGGTACAGGCGACCATGCCCTCTGAAAAAAAGACCCCATTCATGAGAGTATTTGCTTGAAGAGAGCTTTTATTCACTTCACCTGTTATGTTGTGCCTATAGAGCACAAAGCCAAGTGGAGATTAGGCAATTATCTGGTTAATAGGATCAACATAGACAAGAAGTTCATTCAATAGGCATTTCTGACTGCACACCACGCACAGCACAGCCCTGGATGGGTTGAGAGGCACAGGGTGAAGAGAGAACAAGCTGCTGCTTAGTTCCTAACACAATAAAGGAAATGAGACATAAACACAGTGAACAACTGATATGCAATTTACAAGCAAGGGAAGAATCATATGGGATTCTGTGTACTAAAGTGGGGAATATAACAAGTTAAAAATTATAAGAGGTGGTTAAGCTGGGTTACGTTTCTCGGAAAAGGGAAATCAATGTCTCTGTATGTTCAGAACTCTCCAGTTCACCCCTTTTAAACCTGGTAATTTCAGACAGTGGATGCATGCTCTTTTAAAATGAATTCAATTTCCTTTGTTGCCACTAGACTAAGTTCTCACAACTTATACTGAAGATGGTATTTAATTCCTGAAAATATTGAGAAACTTTTTTTTAAAAAAAGCTGGGATTCACAGGGGCACCCACGGATATTATATTAACACTCTGGCATTGTTTCAGCTCTCATTTTTCCCTCCTTGGTACTTGCAGAAAGTTATTAGTGCGGTGTGATAGATATTAACTGAGCAATGGGCTTTCCATTAGAAAGATACTGATTTTAAAATGCCTGTACTCTGTGATTTCCACTTTTGTTTCTAATAAAACATGGCCCTAATTAGCAAAGTGTTGAGTAACTTCCCAAGTAGGATGTGTTAGTATGTTCAACATTTTCCATTCTCTTTCATTCTCTTCCTATAATTTAGGCTGATGGTAGATTTTCCCTAAAGTACAACATTTGCAATTTTGTGAGGTTCTGAAAATTAAAAATAGGTGCTCTGGGGTGAGAGCCTCTTGCCTACTACTACTCCTGGGCATGAAATTCTCAGCTTATAGCTTTTACTTCTATGTTAATGTGAAAACCTACACTGTTGGTTAAATTTTTAAAAATTATGTTGGTTGGCTGTTTTGTCCGTGTGTAACAAACACGTTTAACTAATATATTTCTGAAATGTCTACTGATGGAATCCAACAGTTGTTTTGACACACTTTAGATAGAGGCTGCATGTAGGCAATAGAAACAGGAAGGTAAGAGGGGAGAGGGGAAAGGCTCTGCAGGGCGGAGGCAGGATGTGGGATGAAAGGTACTTGAGGAGATGATATCACTGTTCAGCCTTGTCATTTAGCACCTGGCAGGTCCTCTGTTAGGTAAATTAGGGGTAATAGAACACATTGATTTTGGAAAGGAAGATCTTGACAGTTAGGAAAACAAGATCGAGCAAAGGCTGATAAGGCTGTTAGTTCTATTTTTTTTATTCAAATACTGTAATCCCACCTGTCTGAGTAGGCTAGAAAATTTACCAAACTTCAAGCACTTGGTGACCAACTTCCATCAAAGAGGATCAAACAATTACAGACATGGGATGGAAGGAATGTACACAGGATGTGGTGAAAAATTAGCAAGCATTAGGAAATGAAAGAGGCAATTTTATTAATACAATCATCCACCTTTTTCATCACTACCAAGGTCAAACAAAACCTGGCATACATTATATAAACAGATCTCAGTTCAGATGCTGGATCATTGACTCATTCATTTAAGAAATCATTATTGAACACCTACTAAATGCTGAAAAGTATCCCAAGAACTGGAGACAAAGCACATAACAAAGCAAAGAATCTTGTCCTCATGGAGTTTATATTCTAATGAAGTATATGAATGGTAAAGCAGAAATATAAGTAAATATGTATTATGTTAGAAAAGGTGAGCACTGGGATGAATGTGTTAGGGAAGTATGTTAGCAAGAGTCAGAAGAGGCCTTCTCACCGAGAAGGTGACATTTCAGGAAAGACCTGAAGCAAATGAGGGAATGAGCTAGGTGGGCATCTGTAGGAAAGGCATTCCAGGTAGAGGGGACAATAATATGTTCCTTGAGGATGCAGTGTAAGGTGGGAGACAGTGATAATGCTTTTCCCGAAGTTAGACACATAAAGTCATAAATACTGGTAAATAAATACTCAAAACTGTAAGCTGCTTCTGATGACAAAGTGGAAGTCAATGATGAGGGCATGTTATAAATCCAACCACGTACTGAGAATCATTGTTTAGACTTGTGCAAATAGGGTTTGCTATCATTCTGTATTAGTCCATTTTCATGCTGCTGATAAAGACATACCGGAGACTGGGTAATTTTTTTTAAGAGGTTTAATGGACTCACATTTCCACATGGCTGGGGAGGCCTCACAGTCATGGCAGAAGGTGAAAAGCACTTCTTACATGGCAGCAGGCAAGAGAGAATGAGAACCAAGCAAGGGAGGAAACCCCTTACAAAATCATTAGATCTTCTGAGACTTACTCACTAGCACAAGAACAGTGTGGGCGAAACTGCCCCCATGACTCAATTATCTTCCAATAGGTCCCTCCCACAATGCGTGGGAATTATGGGAGCTACAATTCAAGATGAGATTTGGGTAGGCATACAGCCATGTCATATTTAAAAAAAATTGTTTTCTGAATTTAGCAAGATGAGTGGAATGGGATTTGAGATTGCTAATTCTAAAGCCTACTCAGTTTCACTAAAAGTAGTTGCCAAAAATGTTTCGTGGACACAATGCTAGTTTAAATTAAATTCTTTCTCAATGTCTTTTGGATCATTTTTACCACTATGACTTTTCCTTCAGAAAGAATCTGTTCTCCTAGAATATAGTGTTAGATAGCAACTATTGTGCCCTATGTCAGTAATTCGTTTATCCATATGATTATTCAACAAGTATGCATTGAGAGTCTACTAGGTAACAGTCACTCTTCATTAACCTGAATACATAAGATGAACGATACCTGGTCCTTGTCCTCAAAGAGTCACTACAGTTCAATTTAGGGCACAAGCAAGTAATTTGTCATGTGTGGTACAGGGTAGTAAAATACAAAACCCAGGTAAGCTCAGAGCACTATAGGAACATATAGATGAGAATCTCTACCCAGTCTGCAGACAGGTAATTTTATCAAGAGAATATTCCTAAACTGATCCTTAAAAGATGAAGAGGATCTAGCCAGTTTAAGAAGTGGGGAAGGACATTTCTTGCAGAAGAAGGAGCAGGTAAAAATTCAAAAAAGTGAGAGACCAATTAATGAACAATGATTAAAAATGATTGGAAAGGAATTTATGGACAATAAGACTAGACAGGTAGGCAGAGGACAGTGCAGAAAGGGCCTGGCTGTGTTATCTTGAAGGGAAGACATTATTTATAAATTCACCAGTTCAGTTATATGGTTGGCTCTGCATCCTAAAGTGATTGCTCTGAGAGCAGTATTAAAAGTGGGAGTGCTACTACAGAGATGTGGGAACAGGTTAATGGCTCATTCGATTTAGGAAAGAAATCATATGGGTTTGAAGTAAGGTCCTGTGAATGACAGTAGTAGTAAAAATAACAAATGAAGTAAAAATTATGAAGATTATGACTATAAAAGATATTTAACAGAATGTTAGTCAGGATGTTTTTGAGAGAAAGGGAGGAGTCAAGATTGAACATAGATTCCTATATTAGCCAAACTGAAAAAAATCACCAAAACAAAGAAGGATCAGGTTTGAGGGAACTAATAACGTTGACTTTGAACAGCTAGACACTGAGGGATCTGTCTGATGTCCTCATCAAAATGGCCAGTGGGCAGTATGTAGATATGTTGATCTGGCAAAGAAGATGTGAGTAAGGCTGACATTTCTGAAATCTCATTAAACCTTGATCATATCTCACATTATGACTCACATACTATATTTAAAATTGCTTGTTTGATGCCTGCACTCCTAAAGAGTAAGCTTCCTGCGGTGATGACATATTTCCACCTGAGTGTTGCTCTTACAGGGATCCTCAGCCTGTTTTCCACCACCAACCAATGACAGGTAATAACTCTCCCATGTAATGGAAGAACATAGGGAAATAAACCTTTTCTTCTAAGATAAATATATTGGAATGCAAATAAGTGAGGATGCTTTCTTTTGCAGGTTTTTTTGTTGTTTGTTTGTTTGTTTTTAATTCTTCATGGCAAAATAGTTTTGGGAATTCTTTGTAAAAAAAAAATTTTTAAGGCCTGCTGCATGTAAGCAGGAACTTGCCATCCTGACCACTGTTTTCACAGTGGTTAGAACAGTGCTTAGCATAAAGGGACTGCTCAACAGATATTTAACGACTATCTTAAGAAACACTGCAGTGTGGTAGGAGACCGTGGTTGATAACCACTGCCCCAGGAGTTCTTAGAGCTCCTAGTGAGTAAAAACCTTCCATTTCTTTATAAAATGAGTGAATGAGTGTTTGCTATGGGCAAGATATAGGATCTTATGTGGTTATTGAGTCACTAAATCTGAATTTTGTGTTAAAATAAGGCCTCTGCTTACCTGTCTAGTCCCATTGTCTATAAATTCCTTTCCAATCATTTTTAATCACTTGTTCATTAATTGATCTCTCACATTTTTGAATTTTTACCTGCTCATTTTTCTGCAGGAAATGTCCTTCCCCACTTCTTGAACTGGCTAGATCCTCTTTATCCTTTAAGGATCAGTTTAGGAATATTTTAACACAAAATTCTGTATGAGAACATCATACAGATCCCGCAATGTCAAGCTGTTCAAAGTCAAATGAGTGCTTGTTATACGCAAGATATAGGATCTTATGTGGTTAGTGAGTCACTAAATCTGAACTTTGTGTTAAAATAAGGGAATCTGGAGGATGACCTCTCTAATTTGATATGGAATTATTGAAATCTAAAGTGGCCCTTTGCATTACACCATTCTGTTAGAATGCTCTGATTCTCAGATAGTTCATTATATATTTTTCCATATTTACAATCTCTTTAAAGGTTAGAGCTAGGGAGGGAGGCTATTGCCTACCTTGTACCATGTTAGGGGTCTTGGTTAAAACCTCTCTCCCTAATTATATTCTTGTATGTTAATTCATGGAGCTCACTGTAACAGTTTCAGACTTTTCTCATATGTTTAAATATTACATATGTAATTCGTATTCACCACACACAGCTGTTATTGTGTGTTCTTTAGCATAAATTAATAGCTAATATTTAAATAAAGGTTTTTGGACATAGAATGGGGAAAAAAGATGAAAGGGAGAGAGAAAATGCATAGAAACAGAGAATCTGAGAGAAGTGCCATTGATAAAAGGAAAAGTGCAGTATGGGGGAGTGAAAAGACTGAACTCTGAAACCTGACATTTCCCCTGCAGTAGAATAAAGGTGAATGATACTTTGGTACCCTGAAGTAATTAAACTGACTCTTCAAACACTAGACAGCCTTCTGCCTATGACTTTGTTTTTTTCCATTTTAACTCTTTAAGATAGTCCAAGCAAATATTTCATCACTTCTCTAGGGCTCCTGCTGAAAATTTCAGAATGTCTCTCTGTACACAGAGTCCTGGGCCCTTTCTAGTATCTCGGCTCAAGGAGTCCGGGCTGTGGAAAAGTAGGGTAAGGCTTTACCTCAAGCTAGGAGTGGTTTTCCCTCTGGGATGAGTCACCTCCAGGATAAAATTCCTAAGGGGTTGTTTACAACAAGTCAGTGGACAGTTTTTTCCTTTCACTGACTTCCATCACCTTAGGCCACAGTTTCATGTCAAGTCTGTGTATCAGCAGCATAATCACATGCACATAGGTAATGCTGAGTGCCAAGCAGGCTTAAGGTAATCAAACCTGCACTGGGAATTCAAAGAGCTAATATGAAAGAGGTAATTCCTGGCACTCTCAAAGGTCTTGGATTTAACAGGGATATGATCCAATAGAGAAAAGGAAACAAATTAACAATAAAGTGGCAGCATATGTTGAATGCAAAATGAGCAAAGCAAACATTATGACAGTAAGAGGTGGTGAGTGGAGGTGAGTCTTGGTAGTTTGGTTCCAGAACTCTTTTTTTTATGGGTGTATTTAAATGTATACACCATTCTGAGAGTTGGAAAAATGTTGACTATTCCACAGGGGAACACTTTTTTCCCACCCAAGTCAAAATTTATTTCAAGAAACTCTCATATGCCTCCACCAATTTAGAATTTGGTCATATAAAGTTTTGCTTAAAATCAGTGGGCCAAAAACTAGGATGTAGAACCATCTGTATACAGAATTCTATTGTAACAGGATGTGACAGGCAATCATATGGAGGTGGGAGAGCCAGGCCAGTGGACTTAAGGGTTAATGAACCACCTTTCGATTTGAAGCTTGGAATACAGAAGGATTAATGACACTTTTACTAGTCCAAGTAACCTGTTTTTTTCCAGCCATTGGGAAGGCATCTATATTAGACAGCTTTGTAAATGAAAATGATGCATTTCATATGTAAAGAAAGTGAACTTTTTATTTTTTACTAATTGAGAGGATCAGGACATGTATTTATTGGGGACTCCCAGAAAGAAGATGAACAAAAGACATGCCCAGTGACTTGGCGAGAGCTCTAAAGAAAGCAAGAACGAGTGCTGTCTCAATTTAAACATGCTGAGACAAGAGGAGGAAGCCAAGAATGTTGACTTTCAAGTGAAACCAAGCCAGAAAGCTGCAGAAATACAAATAAAATAAACACAGCCTTGAAGGAACCTGATACGGATGAAAGCAAATGTTTTCTAATTATTTCAAAATGGTCATGAAGTTGCCTTTTAGAGAATGTAGAGGAATACCTTATCTTGAGGTAAAAGCTTTCCAGCTAGTGGTCATAAGGAGATGGTCTTAAGACACGGGATATCAAGAGAGGCTCATAGAATAGGCATTTTTGCTGCATTTAGTTTAGGCGGCACATACCGTTCAGCTGTCCGCCTTCCTCTCTGTAATCGACTCCACTCCGCTCTGCACTTGCCAGACAGACACGTCAGTTTTGATGGCAGGTGCCCTGCTCTGTATGCAAAAGATATCCATAAGTATTAACTAAGTTTGCAAGAGGAATTAGGATCTGTAATAAATGCTTTAGCAAAGAGGCTTTTGGGAATAAAAATGTGTCTTCAGGCAAAATTCTCATAAACTAGACATCATCTTTGATTTACAGTTTATAGTATTTTCTTCACTGTATCCAATATCCCCAGCTTGAGGGCTCCTGCTCCATGTGGCATGATTGACTGCCCAAGGTGGGAGGGTAGTTCTGTACACTGAAGTTAAGTCAATTGAATTAGAAAGTGAGGAAAACATAAAACAAGCAAAACTTTAGCATTTTTGTGGTCGTTTTACTTTTTTTTTTTTTTTTTGCTTTTTTGTAGTTAAAAAAAAAATGTTTACGTGTTACTCCATTTACTATGCAGGAAACCATTTCAAAAATTTGACAGCTGTTTTAGAAAAAAAGTGTCCTTCAGAATCTCTTTTGATAATAGGCACAAGATGAAGACCACAACCACAACCAACTAGGATACTTGGTACTATGGGATATCAAGATTCCCTTACCTAGAGCTGTCAAACTTGGAAAGGAGGCCCCTTCAATGCAGATGGAAGATGAATCTTTCAGTTCCCTGAACTCTCCTTCAGCTTTTAAGGATAAACAAAGAAAGGGAGAAAATGAGACATGATTAAACAAACTTGATTTAGCATCAATTTTGCTCAAGGTCCTGTGCTAGGCACGTTGGCACATCATGTAAACCAGGTAATTTAACGGCATAAGGTATAAAAATGGCTCAATATCTTATAAATCTATAAGAGAGATTACAATCATTAGTTAACAAAATATAAAAGGACAAGAAAGAAATGAGTAGTTTACATAAAATTTTACTGTTTTTGAGCCATGTTTATTTTCAACATATAAGACTATGAGAATGATTACCTTAAAGGTAGCAGAATATTATTCTACAGAATTATATAAACTTATATAGAAATAGTTGGAAAACATATTTAAAGCTATCACTTTGGCAAATAAGTGCACGGGTATGCATGAGTTGTAAGTTCCTTTTTGCTCCAATTTATTCAAAAACAAAGCTGGTTAAAAGCATCTCTGAGCACATTTTACACTGAGAATTCTAATGTTAGTGCTACTAAACAATTTAAAAGCTAATATCCAGTTTATGAGTAGGTTTCAAAATAATAATCTCCTTGTCCCTCTTTTCCATACCTCAAAAGTTACTTATATTTGGCTGGAAGCCATGGGAAAATACATGGTTATTGCCAAGATGTCCTTGTATATGTATGTTATAAGCAATACTGGAAAAAAGAGAGGGAAAGGTAGAAAATGTGCTGAAAACAAGTATTCTGAAAAATTAAAGGTTCTTCAAAGAAATCAATACATGGTAGGAGGAGATAATCAGGCAGTACTTGGGAACTTTGAGTAGTATAATCCAATAGCGTGAGTTAATGCAGATGGTCAGAACAAAATAGTTTCATAAGGGAATTGCTGAAGCTAGCCCTTCCCAACACACTAAAGACTGAAAAATGTTTATGGTGGCTACGCACCAAGTTTGGAAAAGGCTTATGTGTCTTTAGTATGTATATTGGTTCCAGATCATCAGCTCTGTTTCTGGATTTGAGTTATGTCATCTGAAGAAAATGTTCACGAATTCCTGGGAAAATGTCTGCTCTCAGGAAATCTGTGTTTTCCATGAAGTAGATATACCACTACCATGATCAAAACTTAATCTCTATGTCTTCAGAGGACACTGAATGAGGCTATTTTTAACCTTCTTTTTTTTTAATTGCACTCGAAATGATCAAATCTGAGACACTGTGAATATTCACATTCAACAATTACTATTTGACAACTTCATTTGTTTTTACTTCTCTTAACTACATTGTATCTTTTGTCTCAATGGGTCACAAGTATTCTCTATTTTAATAAAAGCTTGATGTTATCAAGAAAAAACAACAACATATTTTGAAGCAAATCTGAGCAAATTAAATATCATTCAACACAAAATTTAACACCACAGTTTCACAAAAAATGTATAAAGCTACAATTAACAAAAGTAAGTAATAAAACCTGGGTAGAGGAAAAAAGACAAAATATCTTTGCTTTTCACTTTCCATTTTTCACATCCTACAATAATGACCCAAATGGATGCTGTTGAGATTTTTTCCCATTGATTCATTTTGGTATGAGACTGTGCAGGGGATATGCAAGCAATAAGAGATGTCAGATAAAGAAGATAAAGCCTAGTGAGGTGGGTGAGTTTCAGAGTGGGCAGTTGGGCTTTAGTGTTTAGACTTAGAGAGTACATGAACCTTTGCACATATTCATCTATTAGCCTAAGGGAAATAGTCTCTAAGCAACTTATTTTCAAATCATTTTCTATCACTGTTGTTCTCATGGGAGGGTAAAAATAACAGCAAGAAAGTCTTGCTACATCATATCGATGCTTCATACTCCTCTGCCCTTATCTATGTGGTCTTCCTATGAGCAGAAATTATGGGGAATCATCCCTTACTGCAGCACACACTGAGACTAAGAAAATGTGATCGTGTGCTCATGGAGATTGGTTTCTCTGTTTCTTCCTGTAAGTTTCATGATACAAGCAGGAGAGTAAAGGTATAGCATAATGAGGGTTATAAATTATAATATAAAGAGGATATACCTAAATTTGAAAAATCTGCAAGGTTTTTGCTTTTATATCTGGAATTATATTTGGGTTAACCCTGATCCTTTTCGTTTTTTAAAACTTTTATTTTAGGTTCAGGGGTACATATAGAAGTTTGTTATATAGGTAAACTGTGTGTTTACCTATATATATGTGGGTTTGTTTTACAGATAATTTTGATCCCTTTCAATTTCTTTTTTCTCCTCTCCACCAATGACTCCTGAATAACTTCTATGATTTATGAAGTTTAAAAATATTCATACTTTGAAGATGATTGTTTACCCCTTCTTCAACAACAACAACAACAACACACACACAAACACACACACACACACAATCAATCTCAGGTCTTCCCAAGAATATTTGCAAAGTTATGGAACTTTCTTCTCTTAGAGTTCAAGTTGATTCCTAAAATAAAGATGGAAAGAGTCAAGGGTATAATTCTAGTCTTTCTGAGCTGGCTTTTGGCCTACTGTGCAGCAGCTGACTCTGCAAACTCGGCATCAGTAAGGGAGGCGCTCTCCCTATTTGTATTGTGTGGGTGTGTTAATCTACCACCCATGTCAAATTGCCTCAGCACTAAGTGTGTTTGAAAGGTTCAGCTTGTGAGGTGGCTGAGGATTTGGGGGAAGGGTAGAAAAAGCTTGGCTTTTCTTATCTCATTCAAATTGGTTTGTCCCTCTCTGCTACCATGTGTCTCACAAAAATCAAGATGGGTGATCTCCTGGGGGACTTTCAGTACATTCCCCTCTGTCAGTTGAGGATTATATCCTACAATCTGTCCCCTAGCGCTTTATACACACCCATTTAAAATAACTCCAGTAACAGGATCTTTAATTGACTCAGGGGATGGTGGGGGGTGTCCCAGTATGATTGTCGTTTTGGTTCAAAGGAGAAGAATGAAGTTGATTCTGTGCCTTGTGTCCGAGTAACAATATGTGAAAAGATTCATTTAGTTCTTAATCCTTATGGAGGATCTGAAAGGAGCTGATCGTTTAACAGCCACACAGTGTTCTGCTTTCGAGCTGTTTTTCTTATTTATGTCTTGGTTGTTAAAGCTTTAACTGTTCCCTTTATTGTTCAGTAAAGGGGAAAAAAAAGAAAGAAAGAAAGAAAAAGAAAGACAAATTGGTATTAGCAATTCACAAAGCAAAGTCACCACACTTAAAAATGAAATCTACTAAAGTCTTGCAGGAGGTAAAAGTTTGGTTTAGAATATTTTGGGGAGTCGTTAGAGAACAGAGCCTCCAGCATGATAACTGCTTTCTTATGGGGAAATACGGAACAATGTAACTAGGCAAAGGAAAGCATCTACTTTGAGTAAACCGATACAAATGAAAAGAGCATCTGACTTTACCCCAACTGGATCTGGTCCAGCCATACTGCCTTGCATAGACACAAATGAGTTTTGGAACAGGGATGAGATTGCGTTGGTCTAGGTATCTATAGCAAAAATAGTGGACAGCTTGGCATTTCCATAATTAAAGGTTGGGGGGTGGGGAGACACAGATAAGGGTTTTCTCTCAATCTGCATTTTTCCACCACATCTTCAGCAGTGAATCAAACTGAGAACATTTTATTACAAAATTGGAGGAGCAGGAGGTAAAGGGATTAGGCAGGCTAGTAACTATAAGAAACAAAATGATTGGCCAGGTGTGGTGGCTCACATCTGTAATCCCAGCACTTTGGGAGGCTGAGGCAGGCAGATCACCTGAGGTCAGGAGTTTGAGACAAGCCTGGCCAGCATGGTGAAACCCTGTCTCTACTAAAAATACAAAAGTTAGCCAGGCGTGGTTGCATGTGCCTGTCGTTCCAGCTACTTGGGAGGCTGAAGCAGAATCCCTTAAACCCGAGAGGCATCGGTTGCAGTGAGCCAGGATTGCACCACTGCACTCCTGCCTGGATGAGAGGAGTTTGACTCCGTCTCAAAAGAAAAAAATAAAAGATTATTATGTCTCTACAAACAATACTTGCATATCTCCACCTGTCCTTGCCAGGTCATGTTGTTGTTTATATCATTTAGTAAACTAGAGGGAACAAGCTAAACAAAGTTCCCCAAAGTTTCACGGATGGGTAAATGTGGGGCTGAATAAAAGTATGCTAATAGATATGTTTCCTAATTTCCTCTGGAGTGGTGAGTGGCTTACCTACTTATATTAATGTGACCTCAAAGTTTAGTGCAATGTGAATCACACATTGAGAAACCCAGTTTGGCTGCGATATGGTTTTTTCTTGCCATATTGGATCATGATTCCAGATACGTGCATATGAATACATCCTGATGCAGAGCAGTCCAGGAAGGTAAATATATGAATCAAAGCAAACAGAAGGGGTATATTCTGTTAAAATAACACAAGGTCCAATAAGAGAAGGGTCATAGTCCAAAGCACACACACATAAGCAACACCAGAATCACTAAAAGAACAAGAAATAACATCCAGTATCTACTTAAATTCTGATCTGGGATTTTTCTCTTTTTTTTTTTCCCGGTCTTTTTCTTTTTTGTATTTTTGCAAGAATCAAAGGATTTGGATTCAGTATTGTAAGATGAGATTTCAAAAGAAATTGGCCATCTAGGAAGAAAATATTTACATATGAATATGGCCCTTAAGACTAAATGAAATGACTTGAAAATAAATCATCAGGTGAAGAAATTCTAAGTTATTATTGAAGTAATTTCTGGAGAGACAGTTTAGAAAGGTGTCCATGCTGAGCTATAATCCACAATAGGAGTCTCCAGCTTTACTGTGTAACTAAATATTTAGCCAAAACAAAAACAGAGAACTACAAGCTCTTCATACCCTTTAGTGAACAACTAAAAGGCCACTTCATTCTTTCCCACAGTAAGATTTTGTAATTTAACCAATAGTACAAAAATCAACAGTATATCTTTCTCTGGTATTAAGGGCTATTATCACAGAATATAATTCAAATATGGTATCTTGCCTATCTTATCTCATGAGTCACCTCAGTTAGTGTTCCAGGGTCCAAGGCCAGCCAGACAAGAGTGTAGTAAGAGGATAGCTTTTACTGTGGGGTGCCTAAAGGAGACTCTTTGTAGTAAAGCATCTTCTTCAATGTGTTGGGTACCCCAAGCTTATGGCCCCTCTCTGGAATAATTCTTTTATTATTAGTAGTATTATACTTCAAGTTCTAGGATACATGTGCACAATGAGCAGGTTTGTTACATAGGTATGCATGTGGCGTGTTGGTTTCTGCACCCATTAACTCATCATTTACATTAAGTATTTCTCCTAATGCTATCCCTCCCTTATCCTGCTACCCCACAACAGGCCCTGGTGTGTGATGTTCCCCGCCCTGTGTCCAACTGTTCTCATTGTTCAATTCCCACCTATGATTGAGAACATGCAGTGTCTGGTTTTCTGTCCTTACGACAGTTTGCTCAGAATGATGGTTTCCAGCTTCATCCATGTAGCTACAAAGGACATAAACTCATCCTATTCCATGGTGTATATGTGCCACATTTTCTTAATCCAGTCTATCATTGATGGATATTTGGGTTGGTTCCAAGTCTTTGCTATTGTGAATAGTGTCTCGATAAACATACGTGTGCATGTGTCTTCAGAGTAGCATGATTTATAATGGAATCACTGGGTCAAATGGTATTTCTAGTTGTAGATCCTCTAATTTACACTCCCACCAACAGTGTAAAAGCATTCCTATTTCTCCACATCCTCTCCAGCACCTGTTGTTTCCTGACTTTTTAATGATCACTGTTATAACTGGTGTGAGATGGTATCTCATTGTGGTTTCGATTTGCATTTCTCTGATGACCAGTGATGATGAGCATTTTTTCTGTGTCTGTTGGCTGCATAAATGTCTTCTTTTGGAAAGTGCCTGTTCATATTATTTGCCCACTTTTTGATGGGATTGTTTGATTTTTTTCTTGTAAATTTGTTTAAGTTCTTTGTAGATTCTAGATATTAGCCCTTTGTCAAATGCATAGATTGCAAAAATTTCCTCCCATTCTGTAGGTTGCCTGTTCACTCTGATGGTAGTTTCTTTTGCTGTGCAGAAGCTCTTTAGTTTAATTAGATCCCATTTGTCAATTTTGGCTTTTGTTGCCATTGCTTTTGGTGTTTTAGACATGAAGTCTTTACCCATGCCTATGTCCTGAATGGTATTGGCTAGGTTTTCTTCCAGGGCTTTTTATGATTTTAGGTCTAACATTTAAGTCTTTAATCCATCTTGAATTAATTTTTGTATAAGGTGTAAGGAAGGGATCCAGTTCTAGCTTTCTACATATGGCTGGCCAGTTTTCCCAGCACCATGTATTAAATAGGGAACCCTTTCCCCATTTCTTGTTTTTGTCAGGTTTGTCAAAGATCAGATGGTTGTAGATGTTTGGTGTTATTTCTGAGGCCTCTGTTATGTTCCATTGGTCTGTATCTCTGTTTTGGTACCAGTACCATGCTGTTTTGGTTACTGAGCCTTGTAGTATAGTTTGAAGTCAGATAGCATAATGCCTCTAGCTTTGTTTTTTGTTTGTTTGTTTGTTTTGTTTTGTTTTGCTTGGGATTGTCTTGGCAATGCAGCTCTTTTTTGCTCCATATGAACTTTAAAGTAGTTTTTTTTCCAATTGTGTGAAGAAAGTCATTGGTAGCTTGATGGGGATGGCAATGAATCTATAAATCACCTTGGGCAGTATGGCCATTTTCAGGATATTGATTCTTCCTATCCATGAGCATGGAATGTTCTTCCATTTGTTTGTGTCCTCTCTTATTTTGTAGAGCACAGGTTTGTAGTTCTCCTTGAAGAGGTCCTTCACATCCCTTGTAAGTTGGATTCCTAGGTATTTTATTCTCTTTTTAGCAATTGCGAATGGGAGTTCACTAATGATTTGGCTCTCTATTTGTCTGTTATTGGTATGTAAGAATGCTTGTGATTTTTGCACATTGATTTTGTATTCTGAGACTTTGCTGAAGTTGCTTATCAGCTTAAGGAGATTTTGGGCAAGATGATGGGGTTTTCTAAATATACAATCATGTCATCTGCAAACAGGGACAATTTAACTTCCTCTTTTCCTAATTGAATACCCTTTATTTCTTTCCTTGCCTGACTGCGCTGGCCAAAACTTCCAAACTATGTGGAATAGGAGTGGTGAGAGAGGGCATCCCTGTCTTGTGCCAGTTTTCAAAGGGAATGCTTCCAGTTTTTTGCCCATTCAGTATGATACTGGATGTGGGTTTGCCATAAATAGCTCTTTTTATTTTGAGATATGTTCCATCAATACCTAGTTTATTGAGAGTTTTTAGCATGAAGGGCTGTTGAATTTTGTCGAAGGCCTTTTCTGCATCTATTGAGATAATCATATGATTTTTCCCTTTAATTCTGTTTATGTGATGGATTACATGTATTAATTTGCATATGTTGAACCAGCCTTACATCCCAGGGATGAAGTCAACTTGATCTTGGTGGATAAGCTTTTTGACGTGCTGCTGGATTCAGTTTGCCAGTATTTTACTGAGAATTTTTGCATCAATGTTCATCAGGGATATTGGTCCAACATTCTCTTTTTTTGTTGTGTCTCTGCCAGGCTTTGGTACCAGGATGATGCTGGCCTCATAAAATGAGTTAGGGAGGATTCCCTCTTTTTCTATTGATTGGAATAGTTTCAGAAGGAATGGTACCAGCTCTTCTTTGTACCTCTGGTAGAGGTACAAATTCTACCTCTGGTAGAATTTGGCTATGAATCTGTCTGATCCTGGACTTTTTTGGTTGGTAGGCTATTAATTATTGCCTCAATTTCAGAGCCTGTTGTTGGTCTATTCAGCGATTCAACCTCTTCCTGGTTTAGTCTTGGGAGGGTGTATGTGTCCAGGAATTTATCCATTTCTTCTAGATTTTCTAGTTTATTTGCATAGAGGTGTTTACAGTATTCTCTGATGGTAGTATTCTCTGATGGTATTTCTGTGGGATCGGTGGCGATATCCCCTTTATCACTTTTTATTGCATCTATTTGATTCTTCTCTCTTTTCTTCTTTATTAGTCTTGCGAGGAATCTATCAATTTTGTTGATCTTTTCAAAAAACCAGCTCCTGGATTCATTGATTTTTTTGAAGGTTTTTTGTGTCTCTATCTCCTTCAATTTTGCTCTGATCTTAGGTATTTCTTGCTTTCTCCTAGCTTTTGAAAATGTTTGCTCTTGCTTCTCTACTTCTTTTAATTGTGATGTTCGGGTGTCAATTTTAGATCTTCCCTGCTTTCTCTTGTGGGCATTTAGTGCTATAAATTTCCCTCTACACACTGCTTTAAATGTATCCCAGAGATTCTGGTACATTGTGTCTTTGTTCTCATTGGTTTCAAAGAACATCTTTATTTCTCCTTCATTTTGTTATGTACCATAGTCATTCAGGAATAGGTTGTTCAGTTTCCATGTAGTTGTGCGGTTTTGATTGAGTTTCTTAATCCTGAGTTCTAATTTGATTGCACTGTGGTCTGGCAGACAGTTTGTTGTGATTTCTGTTCTTTTACATTTGCTGAAGAGTGCTTTACTTCCAACTATGTGGTCAGTTTTGGAATAAGTGCGTTGTGGTGCTGAGCAGACTGTATATTCTGTTAACTTGGGGTGGAGAGTTCGGTAGATGTCTATTAGGTCTGCTTGGTGCAGAGCTGAATTCAAGTCCTGGAATCATTGTTAACTTTCTGTCTCAATTGATCTGTCTAATATTGACAGTGGGATGTTAAAGTCTACCATTATTATTGTGTGCGAGTCTAAGTCTCATTTTAGGTCTCTCAGGACTTGCTTTACGAATCTGGGTGCTCCTGTATTGAGTGCATATATATTTGGGATAGTTAGCTCTTCTTGTTGAATTGATCCCTTTACCATTATGTAATGGCCTTCTTTGTCTCTTTTGATCTTTGTTAGTTTAAAGTCTGTTTTATCAGAGACTAGGATGGCAACTCCTGCCTTTTTTTTTTTTTTTGCCTTCCATTTGGTTGGTAGATCTTCATCCATCTCTTTATTTTGAGCGCTTGTGTGTCTCTGCACGTGAGATGGGTCTCCTAAATACAGCAAACTGATGGGTCTTGACTCTTTATCTAATTTGCCAGCCTGTGTCTTTTAATTGGGGTATTTAGCCCATTTACATTTAAGGTTGATATTGTTATGTGTGAATTTGATCCTGTCATTATGTTGTCAGCTGGTTATTTTGCCCGTTAGTTGATGCAGTTTGTTCCTAGCATTGATGATCTTTACAATTTGGCATGTTTTTTCAATGACTGGTACCGGTTGTTCCTTTCCATGTTTAGTGCTTCCTTTAGGAGCTCTTGTAAGGCAGGCCTGGTGGTGACAAGATCTCTCAGCATTTGCTTCTCTGTAAAGGATTTTATGTCTCCTTCACTGATGAAGCTTAGTTTGGCTGGATATGAAATTCTGGGTTGAAAATTATTTTCTTTAAGAATGTTAAATATTGACCCCCACTCTCGTCTGGTTTGTAGGATTTCTGTCGAGAGATCCACTGTTATTCTGATGGGCTTCCCTTTGTGGATAACCTGACCTTTCTGTCTGACTGGCGTTAGCATTTTTTCCTTCATTTCAGCCTTGGTGAATCTGACAATTATGTGTCTTGGGGTTGCTCTTCTTGAGGAGTATCTTTGTGGTGTTCTCTATATTTCCTGAATTTGAATGTTGGCCTGCCTTGCTAGGTTGGGGAAGTTCTCCTGGATAATATCCTGAAGAGTGTTTTCCAATTTGGCTCCATTCTCCCCGTCACTTTCAGGTATACCAATCAAACGTAGATTTGGTCTTTTCACATAGTCCCATATTTCTTGGAGGCTTTGTTCCTTTCTTTTTACTCTTTTTTCTCTAAACTTCTCTTCTTGCTTCATTTCATCAATTTGATCTTCAATCACTGATACCCTTTCTTCCACTTGATGGAATTGGCTACTGAAGCTTGTGCATGTGTCACATAGTTCTCGTGCCTTGGTTTTCAGCACCATCAGGTCATTTAAGGTCTTCTTTACATTGTTTATTCTACTTAGCCATTCATCTAATCTTTTTTCAAGGTTTTTTAGCTTCTGTGTGATTGTTTCGAACATCTTCCTTTAGCTCGGAGAATTTTCTTATTACCGAGTTTCTGAAGCCCACTTCTGTCAACTTGTCAATGTCATTCTCTGTGCTGCTTTTTTCCATTGCTGGTGAGGAGCTGCGATCCTTTGGAAGAGAAGGGGCACTCTGGTTTTTAGAATTTTCAGCTTTTCTGCTCTGGTTTCTCCTCATCTTTGCGGTTTTATCTAACTTTGGTCTTCGATGATGGTGACCTGCAGTTGGGGTTTTGGTGTGGATGTCCTTTCCATTGATGTGATGCTATTCCTTTCTCTTTGTTAGTTTTCCTTCTAACAGTCAGGTCCCTCAGCTGCAAGTCTGTTGGAGTTTGCTGGAGGTCCACTCCAGACCGTGTTTGCCTGGGTATCACCAGCAGACAGAACAGCAAATATTACAGAACAGTAAATATTGCTGCCTGATGCTTCCTCGGCCGAACCTCTGTAAGGTTCGTCTCAGAGGGGCACCCGCTTGTATGAGGTGTCAGTTGGCCCCTACTTGGAGGTGTCTCCAAGTTATGCTACACTGGGGTCAGGGACCCACTTGAGGAGGCAATCTGTCTGTTCTCAGATCTCAAACACCATGCTGGGAGAACCACTGTTCTCTTCAGAGCTGTCAGACAGGGATGTTTAAGTCTGCAGAAGTTTCTGCTGCCTTTTGTTCGGCTATGCCCTGCCCCCAGAGGTGGAGTCTACAGAGGTAGGCTAGTTGAGCTGCGGTGGGCTCCACTAAATGCAGGCTTCCCCGCCACTTTGTTTACCTACTCAAGCCTCAGCAATGGTGGACGCCTCTGCCCCAGCCAGGCTTGCCGCCTCGCAGTTTGATCTCGGACTAGCAGTGATCAAGGCTCTGTGGGGGTGGGACCCGTTGAGCCAGGCACGGGATATAATCTCCTGGTGTGCCGTTTGCTAAAATCATTGGAAAAGCGCAGTGTTTAGGTGACAGTGTCCCGATTTTCCCCATACAGTTTGTCACGGCTCCCCTTGGCTAGGAAAGGGAAATACCCCAACCCCTTGTGCTTCCCAAGTGAGGCGATGCCCGGCCCTGCTTCCAGTCGCCCTCCGTGGGCTGCACCCACTTTCTGACCAGTCCCAGTGAGATGAACCAGGTACCTCAGTTGGAATGCAGAAATCACCCTTCTTCTGCGTCAATCACGCTGGGAGCTGCAGACCAGAGCTGTTCTTATTCGGCCATCTTGGATTGGACCTCGATAATTCTTTAAGATGGAAATATTCCTGAGAATCATTGCTCTTCTTTCCCTAGCACTGTATGAAAGAGTTTTTCATCTTTTTTTTCAAGTTAGAAAAAATAAGGATGAAATAACTGGTTTTGTAGAGATGCATTCTAAAATTGGTAGAAATCAAGAGGCGAAGGAGAGGAGTAGGGACAAGAAAGGTCTAACGATATAGAGTGCAAAATTTCCTCCACTCAACTATCTTTACCTTAGAGTTCTGGCCAGGTCTTTTGGTTGTCAACAAAAATTTGGGTAGTGTCTTCCCAAAGGACTGTTCTGATATTTAATTTACCCAAAAGTACTTTCATATGTGTAACCCATTTTTGATGGCAGTGAGTAAAAGATTTCCTTCAAGGCGACTCTTCAATTGTCCAGATCACTTCGACAGGCAGGCCAAAGTCACCCTTATTTTTCCTTTTAGAAATGCCATAAACGAATTCTTAAACATATGCAAATAAGTTATTTAAAACAATATCCTTCAGCATTCATTTCCCTGTGCATGCTGATAGTGCTCCACCCAAATATACTCTATACACACTGTGTGATACAATTTCCAGCAACTCTGAGCTTTATAGACATTTACAATTGAATTTTAAAATGATGCATTTTTTTTTTACACTAGAATAACGTTTACTTTGGCTCAGTTTGATCTTCCTCTCAAATCTTAAGTTCCTAACCATGTACCTTTCCAAAGCCATCACTAGTTTCTAAAAATGTCTTTTATGTTAACGAAATTATAAAATAGGTTTTTTTTTTTAATTTCCCTAAAACTAAAGCTCTATCTTATGTCTCCTTATAACTTTACATGGCCCCTTTTATCATACATTGCACATAGTAGGTTTTAAATATATTTATTGATTTGTGGATTTAATAAAAATAGCATAATAATAACAATAATAATAATATTACAGTATTTAGGTAGAAAGTCTTCTTTGTGGCTCTGACTAAAGCAATCTCATTATTCTTTGGGTTAGTTAACGTCTTTTAGTGAAGCAGATGAAGAGAGGTAAGTCAAGCATTAGCAGGAAAATGATTCATTAGTTTTCATTACCTTTTGAAGATGCAAAGGGATATATCAACATAATTCTACAACTAATAGAAACTTGCAAGAAAGGAAGCTTCAAGATGCCAAAGGAGTGAGGCATTGAATATTCAACACAAGCAGCCACAGCCAAAATATCTTCCATAGCTGTACAACTTGGCCCATATTCCCATGGACTATACAACCCTTTTTAGACCTTGACCCAACACTGCCCTGTTTTCTTTTGATTCTGTAGTTCTGACCTGGCGGTCACAGCAGCACATTTTTCCACTGCTGACCTGAGACACTCTGTGCTAGTAGGTACAATGTAATAACAACCAGTTTGGTCATTTAAGTAAAGGCATGAAGAAAATTTTCTGCTTTTTTATAAATTATAAAAGCAAAACTAATTGGCTGACTCAACAAACAAGAGCAGTTTATGTTGCCATAGTGTCAAAAAGGATCAGACTGGGGATTGGAAAAGTTCTCAATGTTTATTTGCTTATTTTGTTAAGTTCTGTAAATAATAATTCCCTTTATTATAGGGATGAACAGGACCACAGAAGTCCTTGGCTTTCCTGGATGGGCATTCTGAAGAGTCAAAAACTGCTGAGATAGTCACCTTCCCTCTTTCAGGTCTATCATTAGTGCCAGTCATGGAAGTCAGCTCAGATTTTGGATCAGAATTTGACTCTTAGTACAACATAATTGTTTCTTGCCAAGAGTGTCATTTATTTTAGTCTCAATCAAGCTTCATATGTAAACTTTCTTTTAAGTATTGCTTGAACAAATAAACCTTTAGATTCTTTGAAAACTGTGGTAGATTGCATGGTTGGAGTGTGGGCTCTTCCTGATAAAGATAATTAAAAGCTTGCTTTTCCCCATCATGTATATCAAAACACAAATCTAGATGTGGCTTCCTAACAATCAATATATAAATTGTTAAGACTTGAACCATATTTTATGAGTGTTAATAGTGAATAACAAAACAAAAACCACACAATAAATAAAAAACAAAACAAAAAAATCAATAGTCATTGTTCATATTTGAGTATTACAGAGAGAAAAATACGAGGAAACTAGATTTTATTTATCAAACATTTTAATCCTCATAATAATCCTGCAACATATGTACTATTATTCCCATTTTCAGATATAGAATGTTAAACAACTCTTCCAAGAATTCAGACTAGTTATTTCTGACCCCAAAGTCTAGTTTGTATTTTGTGGTTTTTGTTTTGTTACCATACAAGCATGGTAGAAGAGATCGATCATGGTCCTATTTACCCCCTGACCCGGCAGGGACGTGGCAATCAGATATTTATGTTTTCCTATATTAATCTTGTACCATTAACGGTGGGCAATAAAGGCCCCCAGAAACATCTATTTCTAATCCCTGGGAATATGTTAGATAATGTTGCTATGGTGAATTAGTTTGCTGACAGAATTAAGGTTGCTAATCAGCTGACTTTAAAAGAGATATTAAATATTTGTCTGGATTACTTGATTGGGTTTGGTGTAATCACAAGGATTTTTTTTTAAGTAGAAGAGAGAGATATGACTATAGATGAATGTTCAGGGAGATGCAATGCGGCTGGCTGTTAAGACATAGGAAGCGGGCAATGAGCCAAGAAGTGTGGGTGGCCTTTAGAAACTGAAAAAGGCAAGGAAATGAATTTTCTCCAAGGGCTCCAGAAAAGGAGTGTACTCTGCCAGCATCTTGATTTTGGCTCAGTGAGACCCATTTTGGATTTCTGACCTCCAGAATTGTAAGATAACAAATTCACACTTTTTAAGCCACTAAGTTTGTGATAAATTTTTACAGCAGCCATGGAAAATTAATACTGCTAGTATATACTGTGCACCCCCTTCTTCATCCATCTCTGCTGGCTTTGTACCTAACCCACAGCTTCATTTTCTAATCTGGGTTGCTACTAACCTCAGACCCTGGGCCTTGAAGTTGGTAGAACATTGAAGACCATCTGTTTTAAATCACTCCAATGAACAACTATGAGGACCCTAACCTAGTAATCCTAGCTCTAATGTTGGACAAGTGAACACTAATAGTAGGACTCATTAGCATGTAATGCTATGTCATTCTAAAGAATGTATTGTGAGTCAAATGAAATAAAAATTATATGCTTTTAATATATCATAGTCTTAAGACTGGAAAGGATGTTTCTTTAGACTATCTGGTGTAATAGTGTCATTTCAAATTCTTACCTTTCAGATGGGAAACCAAGAAACTGAGAATCAGAGAGGTTAAAAGACTTGAGAAAAATTTCACCTCTAGTTAGAGGCAGAGACAAATCTAGAATTTTTCCTGATTCTGAGTGCAATGCACTTTCCTGAACTTCACTCAACCTGAGTTTGATCTTACAGAGGAAGTTTTAGAAGACCTGCTGGGACAATTATTTGTTTCCCCCAGAATTCTGCGGATAGCTCTATTTCCTTAATCCTGAAATTCCAGCTTAGTACTTATTTTCCAAACCTGTCACCATCAACTTGATTTTCTTCCTTCCCTCTCCCTTGCTCCCCATCATATGTAAACTCTGATTGATATCTGACCAGGAAACACACTCAAAATATATTTCTCAAGTGTTTACCCAGTGGTGCCCCAGGCAATACCAATAATGAGGAGCTAAACAATCATATATTATTGTCTGTGAATATTTACTTTGTGACAGAGTCCTAATCCTCTCCCAAATGGTTAGCAAATTCACTGAAATTCTTTACTGGAAGAATTTTAATTTTTCAAATAATTCTTCTTTATCTAAGTACCACGATTATCTCCTATTATCCAGCTTCCCCCAAATCCCACTTCAGACCTTACTTACTGAATTTTTTCCAGTTCCTTAACCTCTCTGTAGTATTTCATCCCTTAATGCTTTTGTTCTTACTGATTATTTTCTCCTAAAATATATCCATTGTCCTATTTGTTTATACATTTATTATAGAATGCATTTTCTAAACACTTGTGTTAGGAATAAGGCTAGGTTCTAGTGTGGTCATAAGGAAAGTACACAATCCATGAACTCATAGCAGGTAGGATATAGACAAATGAAATGGCAGTTACAAAAGCACATGAAATAAGTACAACAATTAAATAAGTGTAGATATGTTGTTGGGAGAAACGCCTAAAATGGTCTTTGTGGAGGGAATCTGTATGCGTGTGAAATCATGGCTTGTCCATCATTGTATTGGCTGGGAATGATGAGCACATAATAGTAATACACACTCAATAAATATTGGTAGAATTCATGAGAACGATCTGTGGTGAAATGCCTCCTGAGACCGTGACTATGTTCTCTTTACTTCCAGGTCACTTTACATCATAAACATTTAATGTCTCTCTAGATAGAATTAATCAGAGAGTGGTAGAAATTATTAACACTTGGATACTTCAGTTTTATAAACTAAAAGCTTTTGAGTTATTTTACCCATTGAATGATCTTTATTGCCTGCTCAGACTGAGTAAATTCAAGCACCTGAAGGATAAATGAAAGTTTATCCTTTAGATATAACAGGTTTGAATCCTGGCTCTGCCATTTATGAGTATTGACTTTAGGTTCATTAATTCAGCTCTCTAAGCCCTAGCTGTTAAACGGTCATAATCAGGATACGTTAAAAGAATTAAAAGTAATAACATGCAAAGGAACTGAAACAGTGACTGCTACACAGTAAACACTCAATAAATGTTAATCCTCTTTGCATCCTCCTCTAAATCTTTGATTATATATATTTAGCATAATATTTTGGAATATCTGAAAGTAAATGAAATTATGCACAAGTAATTGAATTTCTATTCATATTTTTGCATAGTAGTTACTATCCAGATACTAGGCTGAAAAGAATAAAAAATTGGAACTCTGTAAGTAAATGCCCTTTCTGTCCCTTGTATACATCCAGTTGGCTATAGAAACAACATGGGAGAAAGGCAGGAAGAAGCAAGATCCCCCATCCACTTACCTTAGTTTTTCTCTACATGAAATGAATGATTTATTTTGTGTTTCTGGATTTTTAAAGCTACTTCTTCTTTTTATTTTTTTATTTTTTATTTTTGGAATCTCGCTCTGTCACCTAGGCTGGAGTGCAGTGGTGTGATTTCGGCTCACTGCAACCTCCGCCTCCCAGGTTCAAGCGATTCTCCTGCCTCAGCCTCCCAAGTAGCTGGGACTACAGGCGTGCACCACCACGCCCAGCTAATTTTTCGTATTTTTAGTAGAGACAGGGTTTCACTGTGTTAGCCAGGATGGTCTCAATCTCCTGACCTTGTGATCCACCCTCCTCGGCCTCCCAAAGTACTAGGATTAGAGACGTGAGCCACCGCACCCAGCCTTACATCTATTTTTAAACAACGTGTTTGTATCATTTGGAAATTCAATTACTTGGAAACTTGATGGTGTAGGAATATGTCATAGAGACGTCCAGATCATCTCCTTTTCTTCCTAAGCCCACAGGGAGTCTACATTTCCAGCCCTCTCTTGCATTCAGGTGTGGCCCCACATGATTGGTTTCTGGTTAATGGAACGTGAATGCATGTGACATATGCCACGTCCTAAGCCGACCCATAAAATTATCCCACGTATGATTCTCCATATCTTTACACTTTCAAGCTAATTGGAAAGCATGCACCCTCTGGTATGACGTTGGAGAGATGGCAGAAACACAAGATGGAAAGCACCTGAGTCCCTGAATCCCTTTTTGGAGAGCTACTGAAACAAGAACATCCTTGTGGATTATTTAGATTGTCGAGTGAGAAATAACTTCAATTATGCTAAGCCACTGAGATTTGGAAGTGCTTCTTTTGCAGTATCTAGCATTATTCCTTTCCACTACATGACTTAAAAGATAAAGATTGAGGCTTTAGTTCTAGTCCTCTCTTTACTAGCAATTGGTTTCATTTTAAATAATGGCTTCCCTTTCCAAGGTTTTAGATAGACTGTTTAAGGAGAAATGTTACTTCTTAGTTTTCTTTACATTCTCAAGTCACAATATAGTACCTAGAAAATAATAGTGGCTCAATAAAAATTTGATAAATAAAATACTTTCATTCAATAAACCATTGTTTTTATACTGAGAAAAATCTGTCTGAAATGTTGTTTATATGCATAAACTTTCCAGTCAAACTTCCTGGGTTCAAATCCTGGCTCAAGCACTTAATGACTGACTGTGACCAAGTTAATTAACCTCTTAGCATCTTGGTTCTCTTATATGTAAAATGTGGATAAAAATGGAAACTTACTTTGAAGTTATCCCCACTATTATTTTGCGGGTTAAGGAGCTAGTAGATTTCAAGTCCTTAGAGCAGGGCATGACTATAGTAAAGATTTCAGTAATATCAACATGTATTTAGTATTTCTATGTGACAGATGATGTTCTAGTACCATTATTCTACCAAAGGCCAAGCATATGTTCTTCATAGAGCCCACACCTGTATTTTGTGGTGATATATTGGAATCCTATATGGGAGTGTGCTTTACTGAGAATGATTTATCCTGGGTATCTGAAATCAAGGTTTAGATGTAAGAATATTTGGTGGGAAAATTATGAATAACAGGGTGCTTCAAACTTCTAAAAATGAATTTTTAAATGGTGAAAGCTAACAAGAAGCTGCAAAAATGTCTTTGCCTGAAATGATTGCCCTGGGATGGCGAGAGAGTCATGTTAATTCTCCAAAGCTAAGCTCAAATGTTACCTCTTCTGCAAAGCCTTAGTTGAGAGTTCCATGAAGCAATTATGAGTTCCTTCTCAATGCATTTTAAATTGTTCACCTTTTTCTACCTTGAATTGTGTGTGTATATGTGTGTGTGTGTGTGTGTATATATATGCTTTTGTTTTCTCCCACACTAAATATAAGCTTCTAGTGTCTAAATCCACATCATTGTACTCATTTTTGCATCCAAAACATGAAGAACAATGTAAAATGGAACAAACTTGACAATTTTACTGTCCTTTAATTTTTAGGCTTTCCTGAAGGAACATCAGAGAAAAATGCCACCCAGTATTTGGTGGACGAAGCAAATCTCTAAGAAAAAAATCTGTCCGTAAGAAAATTATTGAAGGTGATTTGCTTTTAAAATAGAACATGAGAATATTTTCATAGCCCTCTAAAGGTTGAAAAAAAAAGGCAAAACCAAAGAAAAAGCTGAATAGCCATTGCTTTAGGGACTCTGGGAGTAGCATTGGCTGGCTCAAAGCCCTGGGAAGCAGTTTAAAGTCATCCCTTTCTAACTCGGCATCACACTTCCACACTTTACACACAAGCCAACTCTCAACTTCAGACCAATGCCAGAGATCAATGATTCATATAAATGCAGCCAGCAGATAATTGGTCAGTTGGGTAAGAATCACCAGCCTTGTTTCAGTGATAGAAACACTTGCCTGAGATAGGAGGTCTGATTCTCTTTAGCAGATTCTCACCTGTCTAGCTCAGATGGGTTACATCAATACTGATCATGGAGCTGTGGCACAAAAATCCAAGTCTGGAAGTTGAAATCTGAGCTCTGTCCTTGACCTAACAGAGGGCCTGGCACACACTGAAGAGGCAAATGTCACTGACTGGCTCTGGACAAGCCATCTAAGTTTTCTGGGCCTCAGTTCTCTATAATGAGAAATGAAGGTGTTGGACCACATTCCTTTTCAGCTGGTTTGCAATTGAGGATGACAGAATGAAAGTGTGTGCCCCTTCATAATATCAGTATGAAAGACAAGAGGTAAGGTGTTATTACTTCCTCATTGGCTACCTTCTCCAATACAAGCATGAATACACACACATAGACACACTTGCAACCACCTATGCATACACTTGTTCTGGCATTATTCATACAAGGACACTAAAAACAGTTTACTGAATTTTCCTCTAGTGGCCTAACTGCATACTGCATCTCCCTAGGTGCTTGGTGATGCAGGCAGTGACAAGCTAACTTTGAATCAGTGACCCTTGATGGTTGATACTACTGAACAGGTTATCATGGCTGCAAATATCACCTCAGTAGAAATCTTGGTATAGCCCAGAGATTTCTAAGGCCTGTGAATGCATACTTGGTAAAGTAATAATTTTGAGAGGAAAAAAAAATCCAGGTAATTAGAATATTTAGCTGTGATCTTATAATTTATTATATTGACATTTGAGCCATGAACTCTTCTGATCAGCCTTTTTCCTTGGGTTGAAAACTATCCAGAGAGGCCCTACCTAGCTCTAGAATTTGAATCCAAGCTTTTTTTCGCCTGCAAGCTGGCAAAACCAGAACACTTACGTGTCTGCCAGCTAGAAAAACTGGTGAGATCATAGGCTATTCTTATTGGTAACTTATTGAGTAGAGAAAGCTGATTAAAAAGCAAAGATAAAAGCCTTCATCTCACACACATATGCGTACATAAATGCAACTGCCTCCCTGCCCCGCTTTGCAGCCCAACTGTGCAGGCCCCTGGACACATTAGCATTGAACAGGACAAATGGCCTATTTTCAATCAGCTGGAGTCAGCTGCCTCCCTCGTGCCACTGCCTCTCTGGCTTCTCATTGTTTTTCAGGCCTTCAGCAGCAGGAGGTAGGGGACATGTGGAGCCACTCTCACCCTCTGGCCCTGAATCCAGTCCTTCTCATCACATCATAGACAGATACTTTCCAAGAACTTGAATGGGGATCCACAGCCTCTCCTCTGATTGCCCATTAATCTGCTCGTTCAAACATTCCTCTGCCTTTTTGCTGGCCTGGCCAAATGCCCAAAAGGATGATACTTACAGTGGGACGATTTCTTGTGAACAATAAGTATAGTTCAGGAATGCAGGGCCATCTAATAGCATCTGAGCCTAAAATAGAGCTGAGCTCCCTAAACTCCCATCTGGATCTGAAGTATGTGAATTGCCATAAAATACTAACTTTGGCAGGTGTGGACATATGACTATTGGGAGGCTACCATGAGTAAAACTCTGCTAGGTGCCTGGTGATGGAAGATAAAGAGGAGGGATTTTATTGTTCATCCTTGTCTTTAAGGAGCTGCCTTTAAAGAGCTATCTCAGAGTCAGTCTTTGCCTTTAAGAAGCTGCCTTTCTAGTTGGGGAGATAAAATATAACCACATGAAGAGGAAGTAAATTATGAATTTAACAGTGTCAGAGAGAAGGTGAATTTCAAGCTGGAAGGCTCATGAAAATCTTGAATGAGGAAGTGGGATTTGATTTGGGCCTTAAAAGATTGGCCAGATTTGCACAGAGAGATTGGAAGGAGGGATAATGATTTCAATAACAAGACAGGGAAGTATGAAAGCATAGCATGTGGTACACTGGACAGGAACTACCCTGGGGTGACTAGGGCAGAGTGTTGGTGACATGAATGATTGGTGGCAAATCTGGGAAGCTGAGCAGAGAGGGCATTCAAAAGACCTTTATTTTCTTCTATGACTGCTGTTGAATAGAGTCATTTGCCAGCTCTCTGCTATTTTTAAGATAACGTAGGAATACCTCTTTAGTGCCTTATGGTAATGTGGTGTGGGTGACTGAGAAGCTGTTTGTAAAGCACTTAGAAACAGGTAGCCCATTCAAAACAAAAAAGATATTGCCTTATTATTTCAAACCGAGCCTTCTCTGTTCAATGAAGCAGCTTCTCACCTAAGCTGCTCCCTGGGTGTTCACCAAGCAGTTTAGGAAGCAGTGTGAAATCTCTGCTGGGCCCTAGGCTATCATTTAGCACACTCGAGCAGTGACTTCTGGATGGTCCTGTAGCATCCTGCCAGGATCTCCTTCTCCAATTCTCTGTGAGGTGTTCATTTGACTCCCAGGGAAGAGGCTGAGTCAACAGTTATCATGAAACATGCACAACGTGTGAGCTGCTGAACAGAGCACAACTCAACCTTATTCGATTTCTTGGAATCAAGAGTAACTATGATTAGGGGCAGATTGCTGGAAATCAGGACATCTCTGCACGCACTTCCCCTGGCACAGGGAATGCCTTCTGCCTTCTGAAGTGGATGGAGCCCACGCACCACATACTCACTATCATGACTTCAAAAGTCAAATGTGGATCTCAATTTGGACTCCTCCTTGTGCCACATCACCATGTGAAGCCTCATACTACCTAGTGAAGCCCGCTTGGTGGTGAGAAAAGCAAAGCGGATGTTATGTATTGAGATGAATGTATATACATACTATATCCACCTTGCTAGCTTTTATCTTTTAAAAAGAAATACATCTTAAAATGTGTTTTATGAGGTGACCTCTTCAATAGTACTGTCCCATTCTATCCCAAGAACCATCACAGTTTCATGGTTTTATTTTTATTTATTTATTTTTATTTTTTATTTTTTTGAGAGGGAGTCTCGCTCTGTCGCCCAGGCTGGAGTGCAGTGGCCGGATCTCGGCTCACTGCAAGCTCCGCCTCCCGGGTTTACGCCATTCTCCTGCCTCAGCCTCCCGAGTAGCTGGGACTACAGGCGCCCGCCACCTCGCCCGGCTAGTTTTTTGTATTTTTTAGTAGAGACGGGGTTTCACTGGGTTAGCCAGGATGGTCTCGATCTCCTGACCTCGTGATCCGCCCGTCTCGGCCTCCCAAAGTACTGGGATTACAGGCTTGAGCCACCGCGCCCGGCCCACTTTCATGGTTTTAATGGGAATAAAATTTCCCTTGTTAGTGCACCTGGGGAACAATTTTCATTCCTATTTTAAGAACATAGGTGTACTGTTTTAAAAAGCTTTCCCATAAGTCTATGTGTCAATGTATGTAAGAAGAGTAACAGTCTCTCTTTTTAAACTTTCAGATCCAGGAAATATAAGTTTACAGGGGGAGTTCTCTGTAGGAAAAATTGAAATAGTAAATAGAGAGCTGCAGAGAGCATCTCAAATGAAGGCATCAGGCAACTTTCAGATGATGATCCCAGCTTCCCTGACCAGTGGTCCAAGAATGGCAGGCAGAACCCTCTGGGCTTCCAAGTGTAAGAACCACTTCATCTTCCCTGCTTCCTGGATTCCAGGAGACCACAGGGCTCATCCCAGGAACCCCAGGAGATTCAGTGGCCTGATGATGAGAACTCTTAACCCAGCACTCACTGATTTTAGGATGAGTAAATCTTGGTTTAGGATGCTGGGGAGAAGATGAAAGATGAGGCTAGTGAAAATTATGTTATACAAACTTTGAAATGACGTATTTCCTTAACTGCCTCCTTTCTCACATCAGGGCTAACAAAGAGAACTATACAGTCCCAGAAATTTATAGACAGAACAGTTATTTAGGGAACTTTATGGACCTTCTTTCTTCTCCCATCCCTCTTCTTCACCAACCCACAAGACTAGAGAGAGAAGTATTCCTTTTGCTCATTTTTTTTTCAGACAGAAAGAAGGTCTCATTATTGATACTGTTGATGGTTTAGAGGTGAGAATTACCACAAATATTACATAAGATTAAGAGGTTCGATTTGCATTCATCACCAATCTCAGTTTCCACTGTCGAATCCCTATGCTTTTCCTCCACGAGATTTTGCCACATTCTTTTAGACTCTTCTAAAAAGATATAGCACCACCTGCCCTGATGCTTGAGCTTCTGCAATTGGGCTGGAGTTGGATTGAAGGCATCTTTTCTGTGGATACCTTACGTGGCTTTTTGAAGAAAAACTTGTGAAGGTCACTATTAGTTGCCCAGAATTTCCAAATAGGCTTAAACTGTTCTGAAGTATTTTGAAATATCATGACTTCTTCTTGGGCAGTGCTTTTGAAATGACAGTGGCAACCCATCAAAGGGGCCTGATGAGAAATGGAAAAAAAAAAAAAAAAAAAGCAAAAGAAAATAAATAAAGTACAGAAAAAAATGTCAGAGTATATTACATGTAAAGAGGGTGGGTATTGTCTTTTAAAATTTGTTTTAGTTATATGGACCTGAAAAGACACACATATGTGAGGACATATGTGCATGTAAATACTGGGTCATTCTATAAATAACTACTTAATGGAAGTTTCACTCAAAACTTTTTGAAGATACTGCTGTAGGGTAAATAAAATATACCCAGCCCCCAGCTTTGTGACATACTCTTATTGGGCCTCAGTGTACAATTGTGTACTCTACATTTATTCAACAAATGGTACCCCAATGACTGAACTGTTTAATCACATGTGTTTTATCCACACTGACCCATGCCAAAATCAAGTATTCTCACTTCTACTCAGATTTCAAAAATGGGAACAAAACAATCCACATTGAATAAGTTGCCTTGATATCCCTTGTGATTAAAGTATTTGCATCAGGCTGGAGCATTGCCTAAGCACCCGCTCTGGGCTAAGCATCTTCATATGTGCCAGGTCACTTCATTTCATTTCAGGGTTTGCAGCGTGAGCCTACCCGCATACGCTATAAGCTGCCCAGACATGCTTGGAGAGGTAGCAGGGTAACCCACCAGACATTTATTTGCATAAGGGGCTGAGAAAAGCTCTGGGAAAGAACACAACTCCAATGAAAAGGGAATTTGTCAAGTCAAACTTGACTGAGGAACAAAGCTTTAGTTATCTGAGTACAACCTTATTGTCCTTCAGCTTTGCCTTTTGGCCAAAATGGCAACTGAGTCATGTTTAAATTCTGTGAAGCCAGAGTAGTGTGGGAGAATGAAGGAAAAATAACAACTAAGAGTTAGTTTAACTAAAATTCTGTACAAAGTGGCAGTAACCCTGTGGACTCCTTTAAGCAAAGTATGTCATTGATAGTATAAGAAGTCTTTTCCCTACTTCCCCTTGGGTACTCATGTGACTATGACTGGAGTTCCTGTACTTCAACAGCAATGCCAAAGTAGGACTCTGTGGACCCCAGCAAAAGACAACACTACATAGTGGACAAGGCAGTACCTAAGCAAGGTAGAGCCTCAACAACCCCCTGGCATTAGCTGGGGATGATCACTGATTGAACATTCTAGCATATGTGAAACACTCCGTGGAAATTCCATGTTTTCTTTAAAGCTAGGACTTTGGAGTAATTTGGTGTTCCATATAGAATGATGAGAGAACCAGCCAGAGAAATATTGGCTACTCATAATTTTTATATAGATATTTGCCCTAGTCTGTGAGGCTGCTACAACAAAATATTGTATTCTAGGTGGGTTCTAAACAACAGAAATTTCTTTCTCAAGTTCTGGAGGCTGGTAAGTTCGAGATCAAGGCTCAGGCAAATTCTGTATTTGGTGAGGGCTTTCTTTCTATATTAGTTCATAGTTAGCACCTTCTTGCTGTGTTCTCACATAGTGGAAAAATTGACGGATCTCTCCAGGGCCTCTTTTAGAAGGATATATAATTCCATTCATGAGGGCTCTGTCTCCACAAACTAATCACCTTCCTCATAACATCACCTTGGGCATGAGGATTTCGACATATGAATTTTGAGGGGACGCAAACATTCAGACCCTAATACTAGCAGTATTAAGTGTCAAAAAATACCATAAATCAAATGTTTCCTTTAAGTATCCTTTGGAGAATTCAACCTGTGATACTTTAGCTACTTGTTTTGCTAAGTTATTAATAAAGACTACACGGCATTTACAAGGAGATGCTGTACATAATTGGAAGCTAGATACAGACACACAGATCAGAGAATCTGGGTCACAAAGGAGAAAATGCTTCAAACTTCCTGGACATGCACTAAGGCAGATACATTGCTTCAGGCAAGCTCTGATAAGAAGTTACTAAGGAAAGAAATAGGAATTGATCATTTCCAGATTCATTAGTTTACAACTGATTCCAAAGTTGTGGAGAGGTATCAGAGCATTTGAAAATTAAAATAACCAAATAACAGTTTTTAAACTTGCTGCAAGGTATTTCAGCAATGTAAGATATCAAAATGCATTATCTAGTTTGCTTGCTGGAGTGTTTTCTGTTTATCTACAAATGAGATGATATCTTAATGTTAGGTAATATTTTAGTCATTTTTTTGTAGTTTTACTTTTGTGTAATTTCTTAATTTTAAGTGAGAACTACTCTAATCTCATTGGGGGAGCACAAATGCTATTTTTTTATTTTTTTACATCTTTTTGTATTTTATGAACTTATACTCTGAAATTATCAGTTTGGCAGCTTGAAGTGGTACTTTGATATTAAGCTCATTCTCTGGTGTTACACTCTGGTTTTTGATACATTCTTTTTTCACATGTAGACCAGCAGCTATCAAATAGAGATGTACATCAAAATAAGTATGGCTCTCAAAATTGTCAGGAAAGACAATGGCATTCAATAAACTTGAGAATGACTCTTTAGGTTTACACATACGATTAATGCATCCAAGAAAGTAGGTGGGTAAGCATTTGAAATATCAAGTCCACCTTTTTTCCATACCATTTATTGAAGAGCCTACCATATACAAGGCACTATGTTGACTGTAATACAGGCAAAACTGGGTCAGTATAGTTGAGTTCTTTAGGAACATATGATCTCCAGAGACTAAGTAAAATATACCAACCACTATTAAAAGAAAAAGTATAAGAGATGATAAAATTTACAAGGGCTTGATGGGGGAAGAGTATTGGTGGTAGGGAGGTGTTTGTAAGTGAGTGTGTGTGTGTGTGTACAACTTATATCCTATTGAAGGAATCAAGGAAGACCAAGGATGATGGGTAATTTAAAATAGGGCACAAGAGTGGGTAAGAGTTAATAAGCAGAGATGTATATACTTCTTTCTGAGGGAAGAGCATCAACAGAGACATGAGAAAACTAAGTTTAGGAGGTCAAGCAGTAACATGGGTAGGTGGAGTGTGCAGGAGATGTTGGGGAATAGGATGCAGTAAGTATAGTTTGGAATCATATTGGGAAAAGACCTGAACTAGCATAGAGATGGTACACTTGGGTTGATAGGTGTGTCTTAGATGATCATTTGATGGAAATTTTTAGGATGAACTGATGAGAAGTCAGGGACAGTATGGTATTGGATGGTTCCTGGGACAGAGCCTAAACTAAAACAGTGGCAGTAAAAATACAGAAGAGGTAAGAATTGGAGAAAGGGAAGCAGAATCTTAAGTCTATGAAAACGTAAGTAAAAGAGAAAATCAAAATTTTAAAATGACGTACGTCAAGGTAGATTAGAGCATGGTGTTGCCACTACCAGAAACATAAGTGTTGGGGGAGAAACTGAGGTAAGGGGTGAACCAAGAGTGAGCCCAGTTTAAACACACAATGTTAGAGGTTGGAAGTTTTGCCAAAACATTTAGATGGAGATGTTCAATAAGTAAATGGAAAAGATTCAGATGCAATGGCCTGGCCTAATACCACCCCCTATTTCCCCTGGAGGGTCAATTCTGAATTGGGACAGAAAGGATTTTAAGAGCTCCTGATCCAAACTCTGAGACTCAGCATCAAATAATTATTACTCCAAGTCCATTGCTGCTGCCCTTGGGAACTTGGTTCTAGTAACAGAGTCTTAGTAATATGCTAAATACTAAGCTACCAACTTTTGCATCTATTGTTTTCTTTTATTATGTTTTTACCTAAGTGTCCAGTCTTGTGCCCATTTTTCTCTAGCATTGAGGTCCCTCAAAATCCCTCCAGGAGGCTAGGATCCTTAAGGCCTAGATTCCCAGTGATCGACTGTCGCATGATTTCACATCATCATGCTCTACCCTACCCAGCTGTCAAGACATCCTGGGTTATTTCTCATTAGATTTTTCTTTCCCTCAACACACACACACATACACATATATGAACACACACACACATACATGCACACACACACCACCACCACCACCACGACCAAGATACACACAAGTTCCTACTACTGATTTAGTATCTATTGATAGATGTTTGGACACAAAATCATGGTATATGTTTTGGGCTGATTTCCTCTCAGCAACTGCAATAGTTTTCTTTAGAAAAAACGGCACAAATTGCATGCCCCACCTTCTTGTTTGCTTCATCCCATGTAATTGACTGTGTCATGAAGGGTCACGATAATATTCTGGTTTAAGGTGTCAGAGTTACACATGTAGATGTGAGAACGAAAGCCATGGGAATGCATGAAATGTCCGAAGAAGTGGTACAGAGGAAGAAAAGACTAAGAGAGGATGTTGGGGAATGCCCATCTTTGGCCGGTGGGGAAAAGAAGAGGAACAAATGGAACAGGCTCAGAGCATAAGTCAAAGAAAAACAAGGACAGTGCAGAATCAGAAAAAGTAAAAGAAGATTTCAACAGAAGAGGCTGTGACCAAAAGAATTAAATGCTTCAGAAAGCTTAAACTAGAGAAAAATAAATTAAAAAGTGGTTTTGTGTTTTATATTTTTGTTTTTGTTGAATTTCATCTCCCTTTTATGCATGAGGAAACTAGGACTTAAATAATTTTTAAAACGTGCTTAGGTTCATTTTGCCAGTCATTTAAACATGAATTTACCTATAGTGTCTTGTACCTTTAAGTAATATTGAGAATAAGCTGAGGTCAACCAGCAAAAACTGCAGAGGATGAAATACTTTTTAATAGCTTCATGGATAAAGCAGAGAAAGTAATTAGGGAATTTACACAGGATTGAGAAACAGCACAAATCCAGAGATTGAAAAATCTAGTGGTGGAATTTGGTTTAAGTGGCCAATCCTGGGTTGCAAAATGAACAACTAGAAAAGATGTGATGACAACATTAAGTGAATGTGTCCTGTGGTTGAAATTTTCCATGAAGGGTGAAGAACAAGCTTAGCAGGAGAGAGAGAGTGGAAGAGGTGTATTCAGAAAACAATTTCAGAGTTTAAGATCACAGAAGTGGAGCAGATGCAGAGTGACAGTGTGTGACACGTAGATATTCAGGCAGGCAACTGCTGAAACAGTAGGGGTGAGGTTACTGAGTTGACGGAACTGAAGTCTGGACAACAGAAGTGATGTAATGGAAATCTTCAGGAGCCATTTAGAGATGTAGGTTAGCCATTACTCTCATATCAATTAGCTAGGGAGTCTCCTATTTTGCTTGAAAGCAGGCATTAGGGTAGTTTTTGAAGCAAATTGGACATATATTTCTCCTTTTTCTGGTTAGCTCATGTACCTATGACTGGATTGTGAGAATAAGGAAAACTAATAGCACCCATATGTATATAGTTCTTCACCACTAAATTCTGAGTGATGTATTACACCATATTAGCTCACAGGATTATCTTATGTTTTCCAGGAATATATAGAGTAATTCAGGCACAGAGAAGTTGCCTCTGTCTTTGCTTCTGACCCTACCATTAGAGCAAAATTCTTAAAATTATATACTAACACAGAGAAGAAAGTATTGATCACTTAGTCTACTAACTGCTGAGCTAACTACTTGACACGGTATGATAGACAGTTTCTAAAATGGCTCCCAATGATCTCCACCTCCTAATATTAATGTCCATGTTTCATTCCCCCTTTGAGAGTGGGCTGGACCTAGCGACCTACTCTAACAAATACAAATGTAGCAGAAGTGTGGAATGGCATTTCTGAGGTTAGGTTACAAAGACTGTGACATCTGTCTTAGTTGCCCACTCTCAGTCCTGATTCTCACTTGCTCACTCAGATAAACTGAGCTTCCATGTTGTAGATAGCTCTATGGAGAAACCCACATAGCAAGGAACTGAGGGTGGCTTCTGATCAACAGCCAGTGAGTAGTGGAGACACCCAGTCCAACGAATCTCCTACAGTCATGTGAGTGAATTTAGAAGTAGATCCTTCTTCAGTTGAGCCTTAAGACAGCTGTTGCCCCAGCCCACATCTCAATTGCAGTGCTACAAGAGATCCTGAGTGAGGGAAAGCAGCTAAAACATACGTGGGTACCTGACCTACAGAAACTGTTGTTTTTAAATCACTAATTTTGGAGGTGGAGGTAATTTGTTATACAGCAGGAGATAATGAATACACATGGAGTATTTTAGTTAATGTTCCCAATAACCCTGTGTGGTAAGTGTCATTATATCTACTTTAGTGAGGAAACAGAGTGGTAGACCTGGAATATTAACCCCAAAGTGGGACTTTCTTCTCTAACACAGGACTGCATAACATAATGAAAAATAGGTAGCATGGCTTATAAAATGAACATTTGTAGCAATCTTATTCTGATTTTATGTTATTGTTATTATGTGGCCAGTTATGACCCCAGTGCCCCGAGAGGATTGAAGTAATTCATCTTAAGACAAACTCATAGTGCCAAATTTTATGGTCCTTAAAAGTCTTCATCTTCATTAAACCTATTTTGGGGGCCTAAACTGCAATTTCTTTTAAAAGTCCAGAGGGTATGGTAATCTTTCATTTCAAAAAGTGGTGGAAAATTTGTCACCTGATCGTTGAATGACCTCTGGTGGGTGAATCTAATTGATGATAAATGCAGCCCACTGTAAAATGTTACTAAAGTCTTGTCCTAGTGAAAATTTTTAACCTCAAAAACAACTAATACCTTGGCTCTTTTTTCTGGTAACTTTGAGACTCTATGATCCAACTTCAGAAATACCCAAGAAAAAGAGATCTGAATTATCTGTGTGTGCAGCCAAGGTTAAATGTGCTAGAATCCACGTTTTTCTTCTAACCACTGTACTGAAGTATTTTCCAAAAAGCTATTTACATAGAAAATTGTAGTTGTTATATTTACAGAAAGGATTTTTATTTAAGAAATGTAAGAAAATAAACCTCTATTTGCTATGTGCAGCAGCTCCTTGGATGCTGGTGTCTGATGACCATCACACTAAGGTTTCCTCTGTAGATGATAAATGTTGATGCCAAACAAGGAGGGCATATGCGAATGCATATGTGTATATGTGTGGATGTGGTGTGTGAGTGTAGGGTGTGTATGTATGTGTGTGTATTAACACTTATGTGCCTGTGCTCACCATATTTACTATTTTTGTAATCTCCAGTCTTGGCAAATCAGTTTCTCTATCACCCTCTCTTATTCTTTACAGTTCTTCCCATATCACCCACAAAATCATTTTAAAAGTTAATACTGTATGGGATCTTAGATAGACTATTTTCTCTCAAATACCATTTTACAAAAAATAAATGAGGTTCAGAAAGAATTGACTAGGGTACAGGACCAGAAATAATAAGCCAGCACTGTTCTGAGAGCTTAACTTGAATGAACTCATGTACTCTTCAACACAATACACAAATCAATAAATGTGACTCACCACCTAAACAGAACTACGAACAAAAACTGTATGATCTTCTCAATTGATCCAGGAAAAGCATTGAAGAAAATCCAACATTCCTTTATGATAGAAACCGTTAACAAATGGGGCAAAGAAGGAACATACCTCAAAATAATAAGAGCCATATATGACAAACCCACAGCCAACATCATACTGAATAGGGAAAAGTTGAAAGCATTTCCCCCAAGAACTGGAACAAGACAAAGATTTCCATGTTACTAGTCCCATTCGACATGCTAGTGATACTAGTGGAAGTTCTAGTCAGTGCAATCAGATAAGAGAAATAAATAAAAACCATCCAAATTTTGGGGAAAAAAAGTCAAATTATCTCTGTTTGCTGATGACATGAATGCTATAAAACCTCAAAGACTCCTCCAGAGGATTCCTAGATTAGACAGACAACTTCAGTAACATCTTAGGATACAAAGGTAATATACAAAAATCAGTAGCATTTTTATACACCAATAACATTCAAGCTGAGAACCAAGTGAATAACTCACTCCCATTTACAATAGCCACACACACACACACAAATACCTAGGAATACATTTAACCAAGGATGTGACAAATTTCTACAAGCAGAACTACAAAAGACTGATGAAAGAAATCATAGACAACACAAACAAATGGAAAATGATTCATCTGTTAGTATCCTTAAAATCATGATCTACAGATTGAACACAATTTCTATAAAATTACCAATGTCATTTTTCACAGAATTGGAAAAAACAATCCTAAAGTTCATATGGAACCAAGAAAAAGCCAAAATAACCAATGCATGCTTAAGTAGAAAGAACAAATCTGGAGGCATTACACTGCCGCACTTCAAATTACACTATAAAGCTACAGTAATTAAAACAGCATAGTACTGGTACAAAAATAGACACATAGATCAATAAAACAGAATAGATAACTCAGAAATAAAGCCGTATATCTATGCCAACTGATATTTGATAAAGTCAACAACAACAAAAAAATGGGGAAAGGACACCATATTCAATAAATGGTATAGAAAAAATTGGCTAGCCAAATGCAGAAAAATAAAACTGGACCCCTATCTCTCACTATATACAGAAATTAACTCAAGATAAATTAAAGATCTAAACATAAGATACAAAACTATGAAAATCATAGAAGAAAATCTAGAATAAACTCTTCTGGACATTGGCCTAGGCAAAGAATTTATAACAAAGACCCTAAAAAGAAATGCAACAAAAACAAAAACAAAAAAAACAGAAAAGACAAATGTGATTTAATTAAACTAAAAATATTATGCATAGCAAAATAAATAGCCAACTGAATTAACCATCAGCCTATGGAACTGGAGGAAATATTTGCAGATTATCCCTCTGACAAAGGACTAATTTGCAGAATCTGTAAGGAACTCACACAACTCAACAAGAAAAAGACAAACAACCCCATTAAAAACTGGGCAAAGGACATGAACAGACATTTCTCAAAAGAAGACATGCATGCAGACAAGAAACTTATTAAAAATATGCTGAACATCACTAATCGTCAGAGAAATGCAAATTAAAACCACACTGAGACCATCTCACACCAGTCACAATGGCTGTTACCAAGAAGTCAAAAAACAACAGATGTTGGCATGGATGTCGAGAAAAGTGAACACTTATACACTGTTGGTGGGAATGTAAATGAGTTTAACTCCTATGGAAAAGAGTATGGAGATACCTCAAAGAACTAAAAATAGAATTACCATTTAGCCCAGTAATCCCACTATTGAGTATCTACCCAAAGGAAAAGAAATCATTATATAAAAATACACCTGTACTTGTATGTTCATTGCAGTGCTACTTTTATTTATTTATTTATTTATTTTCTGAGACAGAGTCTTGCTCTGTCACCCAGGCTGGAGTGCAGTGGCACAATGTCAGCTCACTGCAAGTTCCGCCTCCAGGGCTGAGGTGATCCTCCCTCCTCAGCCTCCTGAGTAGCTGGGACCACACGTGTGCCACTATGCCCAGCTAATTTTTGTATTTTTTGTAGAGATAGGGTTTCACCATGTTGCCCAAGCTGGTCTTAAATTCCTGAGCACAAGAAATCCACATGCCTTGGCCTTCCAAAGTGTTGGGATTATAGGCCTAAACTACTGCTGCCAGCCTGCAGCAATACTCACAATAGAAAAGTCATGGAACCAACCTAAGTGCCAAACAACAGTTAATTGGATAAAGAAATGGGATATATATACACACCATGGAATACTATTCAGTCATAAAAAATGGAATTATGTCTTTTGCAGCAACATGGAAGGCCATTATCCTAAGCAAATGAACTCAGAAGCAGAAAATCAAGTATCACATGTTTTAATTTATAAGTCGGAACTAAACAATAGGAACACATGGACATAAAATTGGGGATAACAGAACCTAGGGACTTCAAAAGCAGGGAGGGAGGAAGAGGGATGAGGGATGGAAAATTATTCATGGAGTACAGTATTCAACGTTTGGGTGATGGGTACTCCAAAAGCCCAACCCCCACCATTATGCAATATACCCATATAATAAACAAGCACATGTACCCCTTTAATCTAAAATAAAAATAATAATTATGAAAAGAAAACTGAAGTTAGCCACATGTTCATACATATACATTGTATTATATAAAAATTTAAACCCACCACTACAGTAGTTTGGTCTGAAGAAGAAAAAAAAAAAAGACAATATTATCAGGAGGCATCTTCATTAGTTTGCTAATGAAACTAATAATATTGCCTTTTTTCCCCCAATAACATGGAAGAAACATTCCATAAAGACGAGGAAACTAAGGAACAAAAGTATTAATTAGCTTGTAAAAAGTCACGCATGGTCTGAGAGATGAAGCCAGGATAGATGGTTAGCGTCTGAATATGTGATTCCTAATCTCATGTGTATAACCTCTCCATTCAGAAACCATGCTGAAAAAACCATGCTAAAACGGTTTGGGTTTTTTGTTTTGTTTTGTTTTTTGGGTTTTTTTGTTTGTTTTTTACTATATAAACTTCCTTTATGTAAATTCAGACAGGTCTGTAATCTTTAGTCCCAGGTATTGATTGTGTTTATTGAATCTTGAGGAGGATTCTGGAATATTGGCCACCTACTTCTTTTCTAACTCAACAAGTTCATTTGATGGGTTCACAATTGTATATTACAGATAAGAGCTTTTGTAGAATACCAACTAAAATGTCAGTCTTAATACTTAACTGTATTCCATGTAGTATAAACATAGCTTATGTGTTTTCACCAAAGAAGTATACATGCTTTACCTGTGATATACAAAGTGCAATCTGCAAAATCTAAAATTGTACCACAAATGCCTTTGTAGACTAAGAAACACAATCATATACAGTTTAACACTCCATTTTAAATTTCCATTTATCACTTTTCAAAAGTCTGAGAACAATAAACATCATTTGGAGAAAAAATGATTATTTCATTACGATGAAAGGAAACGTGATTCTAGTAACATACACTGTATATGCACATATCATTAATTCCTTTATTTGTGTTCCCCAAACTAACCTTTCTCCACATCTTCCGGAGTTATCCATATCCAGGCTAAGATATCATAAAGATAAACATTTGTTATTAGATCTCCTAATAGTTTATATACCAGTATCTCACTGCACAACTTGCTATGTAACAGAATTAAATAAGAGACAATTAGATTTTTCCTGAAAGCTGTCTAAGGACAGTGCAAAAAGACAGCGTATATTACTTAAGAGGCCAGAGGAACATATCATATCACTACATCACTTTTAGGTAAAATCTATGCAAGGACGCTATGAGTAACTCCTGTTAATTGCATTACTATTACTCTAATTAATCTTAATTCTTTGATCAGAGGTTGAGATCAGAACTCACAGTTTGTGAGTTAATAATGTGTGAGTAGAAGAAAGAGGTCATCCATTAAGTTAGGAGTTGACACGTGTTTTCTCTAACGGGTCAGATACTAAATATTTTAATATTTGCAGTCCATCAGATCTCTGTTGCAATCACTCAACTCTGCCACTATAGCACAAAAACAGGCATAGACAGTATGTTAATAACGGGTGTGGTCATGTTCCAATAAAACTTTATTTGCAAACATAGGTGGTAGGCCATCTTGGGCTAGTTTGCTGACCTGGTGTTAAGGTTCACTATTAATTTCATTTTAACATGCACTTAGTAAGTTCATAAATTATGTAACACATGTATGGAATATAAGGAAAAATGTAGTGGTAGACAACTACACCCCACTCAATAATTTAATCATTTGTGGGGGGCTATACGCTGTGATACTGTGGGAGGTTATTAGGCAAAAAGCAATTGTAAAATCATATACAAACCAAAATAGTTTATCTTATTTATGCATTTCTTAGAGTGTCAGAAGACCTTAGATCTAAAATATGGTTGGCAACCTGAAGAGAGTTAATCCTCCATTTAGCTATTTATTAGATATTGCGGAATGCTTGTGTGTCAGGCACTTTAGAAGAGTGAGGGAGATATGAATTAAACCTCATGGCATTGCAGAATACAGATGTACCAGTGCCAAAACATGATGTTACAAATTCTAAAGATACTGTATGTCCCTGCTTTCTTGTAGACTTATTCTTCCCATTTTGCTGATGAAGAGAATGAGGTTCAGAGACATTTCCAATGTCATCTATTTAAGGAAGTTATTCTAGATTCTTCAAGTGTAAGGCAGTTTTTTGTTTTTCGTTTTTTATTTTGTTTTTTGTTTGTTTGTTTGTTTTTTGGTTTTTGGGTTTTTTTGAGATGGTGTCTCCCTCTGTCGCCCAGGCTGGAGTGCAGTGGGCGATCACAGCTCACTGCAAGCTCCGCCTCCCGGGTTCACGCCATTCTCCTGCCTCAGTCTTCCCAGTATCTGGGACTACAGGCGCCCGCCACCACACCCGGCTAATATGTGTGTGTGTGTGTGTGTGTGTGTGTGTGTGTGTGTGTGTGTGTGTGTGTGTGTGTGTGTTTAGTAGAGATGGGGTTTCATCGTGTTAGCCAGGATGATCTCGATCTCCTGACCTCTTGATCCGCCCGCCTCCGCCTCCCAAACTGCTGGGATTACAGGCGTCAGCCAGGGCGCCCGGCCGTGTAAGGCAGCTTTCTTACTGCCCCATACTACTTCTTTCCAGAATTATCTTCCTACCTCCCCTCTGACCTGCTCCAATCTGTGCTATATCATTCAAATCTGCAAAATGAGAATAATGATATTTAATCTTTTCCTACTTGCATTTTGAAATTGAAAGCTGTTTGTTCTGGAAATGCTTACCCCTTTACTATGCATGGGTTTTTTTATTCTTGTTGTTATTTTTATTGTGAAATTATTTACATATTGTTGGGGACAATAATCCCTAAACTTTGTCTTCATGATCAAGCCTTCACACCTGTTTATTCATTTCTAATCCCACATAAAGACATGAAGAGATGCATATTGAATTGCCAGTATCTGCAATGCTCCCTGACTTTGCTGAAAAAAAAGAGTAACCAGAACACCCTAATGCATTTTTCTTCATATATATTTGATTTAGACGCTTACTTTAATTTTTAAGCCTGTGGTTTAGGTAAAAATTATCAGCACACTTTTTGTAGTTTATCCATTTTTATGTCATTGAGTGATACTTTAGTGTTATAAGAGAAAAAGAAATAACTTGGAGTTAGGCACAAAAACGTGCCCTAAAAATAACAAGCAGCTTATTCTGTGGGTTGTAAGATGAAATCCCCTCCCCACTTCTTCCTCCTGGAATCTGAGAAATGGGCAGTTTGTAAGCCACTTGGTGGCCTTCAAAGCTACCACACTAGCTAAAAGACAATCCAGCTTATTTTACGTACCTATTGAAAAGGAAGTATTTATTTTTTAGTTGGAGAGGTAGGAAAGGATGGTGGGAAGTTCCAAAAACTCTCTTTCAACCTCTGACCTACAATCTACAGAGAGAAAAAGAAGCCCCCAGCGTACCATAAACAGTCAGGAAACCCCGAAGCTCTGATTTCCAGCTGTGAAACTCACTCCCACAAAGGCCTTGGAGCAAGACCTTACCTCTGCCAGAAGTCCCAAGGCCACTTCAGTCCCAACAACCTCAAAGAAGTAGAAAAAGATGAGAGAAGATGGTATCCATTCATTGGCTATTATAGTTTTCTCTCGTTGCCTATTTTGGAAGTTTGATGTTCTCTTTCTCCGGCCATGGAAGCTGGATGTTCTTTTGGTCCATAGTCTCATTCTAAGTGTAGGAGAGTTAATGAATACTGGGATGCCCTTTGAAGAGTGTGGATGCAGAAAATACTAAAGTAATTCAAAGTGCAGCCCACATTGATTGCAAAGCCTTAAGCTGACCACAATCCCTTGTAGTGTGGCACATGTGATAAAAATGTAAAAAATGAAGGCAATTTATAAAAACTTATCCTCATGTTTGTTTGATTAAAATGTTAGATTAAGACTGAATGACTAGAAAACAGAAGCATTCGGGGCAGTTTTCACTTTTTGTTATTCTCAGCATATATCATTTGCTATAATAAAGGGCAAAATTGAATGGAATCGTATCATGATTTAATCTCAATCTTTAAGAAGAAAGGGGGACTAGGTTAGAAAGAGATTTTGTTTTGTTTTGTTTTCTTGTTTCAGTTTCTGAAACTCCTGTAATTATGTGCAATTACCTATTATGTCGGAAATTGGTTCTCAAAGATGTAGAACCTACTCTGTGTTCTTTTTTAAAAAAACTGTACAAAATATGCAATTTAAGAAGGAAACAGTTTGAGTGTGGAGAAAAATGAGGCTACAGCTGTAGGATTTTGTTATGCTTTTAGTACCAAATCACAAAACCCATTAAATTATTTATCCTACAGGCAGGCGTTGTACTGCAAACGTTGAATACAATTGCAGATTCCAGGAAAAGAAATGTGTGCATTTTAATTGCCTCTGATTTAAACAACCTCTAATTTCATTAGTCTTAATTTTTTTCTTCAAAAAATAAAAGAGTTTATTTTTAGTCCTAGCATGCAAATGACACTAATATTTTTTCTTTCCTTTAAAGAAGCAGGCTATTGAGGATCAAGCCATACAGGAGCCCATGTCCACATATACATGCAAGAAAGCTGCATACACATGCATAACACGTTCTCCCATATATACAATCTGCAATATGCCCCCAAAGGATTCACGGTGCACCTACCATATTCTTTGCTCCTCGTACATGCATATAGATTGGCTTACTATATTTCACTTCCGTAATTTCTCCCGATACTATGTTACAAATGAAGATATCCTCCAGGAGTCCTGCTTACAAAGCAGACTATTGTTCCCAGGCAAAGAAGACATATAAATTTATCAAGGGTTGGGTAGCATGGGAGTGAGGGGAAAGCTCTCTCATGTCATACTTTTGGGTTCATTTGAAAAATCTTGGCTTTGCCATCCTCTGTAATTAAAACTCTTCTGTCTTAAGATTTATCGGTGCAGTAGTGAACGCGTTTTCAAAATGTTTCTTTACAGCAGCTATTGGAAATCTCTAACTCTGCCTCAGGCAGGATGCTGCGGCTGCTGTACTTTTTGGGGTCTATTCTCCCCATGATAAATGAGCTTAACTTCAAAGATAAGTTACAACAACTCTCAGAGGGGAAACCCTTATTACTGTTAATATACATTACTCTCTATCATTGCATTTCAAATACTGTTGCATGGAAAAGAAACCATACAAAATTGCTTAAGTCTTGCCTTGTCAATAGAGTCAGGGTATGCATATGTAGACTTTAACTGAAATATAGGATAATTATTTCTCCCAAGCTATAGTTACTTTTGCTGTGTGTGTAGCAAAATCAGTAAATTGGATAATATACAATCCAGTGTTGCCTCCTATACATATAAGCAACACTTGTAGTAATGGTGATAACAGTATTACTATCTTATTCAATCAATATCATACAACTTGATAAAACTCAGAGATTTCTTAAAGTGAGATTTCACTCAAATGATACACAATCTCTAAAAGAATATTTGTGATTTGAATGTGATTTTGACTATTTCAGATTTAATAGCATATTTTTTCTTTCCAGAGCCCTTCTCATCTCCAGAAATGTTGTGCTCTAGCCATTTCCCTGAAAGTATGCTTTCTGAGGTTGTTTAAAGATGAATATTTAAAAGAAAAATTGACCCATCATTCCACTGTGCTCCTGCTCAGAGATTGTATTTGTTCTCCTGGCTGATGAATTTTTACTCCTCTTTCTGGCTTCTTAGCAGAGCAACATATAGATAGATGGATGTGTACAGACTGAAGCCTGGTCCTTTATCCTTTGAAAGGGTTAAAGTGAAAAGGGGCTTTTTGAAACTGGGGAGTCTGTAGGGTGGGGGTTTGAGGGAAGGAAAAAGGAGAAAGAAAAGGTTAGTGTTTTCTGTCCATTAAAGGGAGTATTCTGTTCTGAAACCAAATTGGTCATGCATTCCAGAAGCGTTTCCTGGTAGAGCGGAGTCTGACCGGAGCACCTGCCTTGCTATTGTACTGGGTCTGGGCTGCTGTCCTCCAGCCCTTTTCTTTATATGAGGCAGAATCTGTCACTTATTACAGACAGATTGCTCATGGGCCCAGAATGGCTGTGTGCCACTGAAGGGATAGGGGAAAATACTGTGACCGCATGAATCACTGCCCAAGCCATCATGTACACACTGCTTTATTTTTCTTCTCTAAGCACTTAAAAAATAATGACGTGAAACCCTAATGACATCATGTTGAAGTCTACCAACAGATTAAACCATCTGAACCCAAGGTACAGATGGGTTAATATTCCAAACTGAAGAGTAAGAAAATACAAAGAAAGGGTGGACACTGGGTGCTCAGAGTTTCAGGAGCACAGAGGAAAAGAGGGTGTCGGTGGCCAGCATGCCGCAGGTGGAATCTATTAGCTCTGTAGCACCGGAGGTAAATAACCGGACTTGCTCTGTGGATCCTGGAAGGAATTCCCGGTGTCCCAGCTGTGTTTTTTTGTACCCCACAGAGTACCTCCCTGGATTTATGCCCTGGACAACCTCAGCACTGAGGAGGGACACCTTATCCAGAAATGATGTCATAGTTCTGCTACTGCATGCTTCAACTAGTTATTTTTTAAAGCATGTTGCTCAACAGGCACACACATTGTGAACATTTTTTTTTAAGTTGCATACTTTAAGGGATTAGTCGGTTTCTCTTTCATCTAGTCATTTTGTTTTCCTCTTCGTTGAAGAAGTGAGTAATGAACAGAAGATTAAAAACAACCAAGTTTTTTTTTTTTTTTTTGTATTGAATTCTTTTTAATGGGTGTACATCGAAGGGAACTTGCTGTGATAAAATCCAGTTGTGGAAGATTCACAATGCCCTGTGGCTATCTGTTCAGATTAATGAAAGGTGGCCTTTGTAACCAAATCTTCCAACCCTAGGGTCACTCTCTCTGGCCCTCTAGAACTATTAGACAGAAAGCCAGAGCTTAAATTTGCTGGTCTTTGGTATCTTTGCTGACATTTCTGGACAGATGTTAATTATAAGAAAAATGATAGTGGAAATGTAGAGAGTATAGAAAATATCTATTAACTTAAATATCTATAAAATTAAATTTTTTTATTTTTATTTTTTTAGTTAAGAGATTTGGTTAGGAAGAGCACATGGCAAAGACTTACACAGAGCACCCCTACCCCCTTGTGGCACAATGGCACTTGTAAAATGGAAATTTCATCATCATTTTTAGAGCTTTTGAGACTTTTGAACTCAGAAGCACCTGAATTAGACCCCTTGAAGCACTGTCCTGTTGAAGATCAAAACACAGAAAGGTAGACAATTTCTCAGCTCTACAGAGAAGAAAAAAAGATCTGAGGTATTTTTCTCTTGAAATACTTTAGTTTTTATTTTTATTGTAGATTACAGCACATTAAAATATATGTCACCTATTTAATCATCAGGCAGCCTGGCTAAAGATAAGGCCCCATTATTTATTTAGCTGTTCTTAAATATTTATATTATCCTAATCAAAATAAATAAAAACTTCATCATTTATAAAAAGTTATTACAACTAATCTGATGCTCTCAATCCCTCTAGGGAGTAGTCTGTGGCTATTCTCATTTTGAAAATGACAGCACCGGAGCTCAGAAATATTAAGGGTCTTGCCTAAGTTGGCATCATGGTCAACAGAAGTATCCCAGGGGAACACAGCTGGTCAAGGGGGAAGCAAGACCTGAACCCCAGTTTTCAAAAACTAAGGCTAGGACTCTGTTGTATACCACCCATGCCTTTACAGAATTAACTGCACAAATTTGCACATTAATCTCTCATACATGGTCCTCCACACTGCCCTTATCTCCAATGTCTTCATTCAATTCTCTGCCTAAACTCCTGTTCATATTTGGAAACTCAGATGAAATGCTATTTCCTCAATGAAGCCTTCTGTGATTCCCATAAACAATCATTCATTTTCCCTTCTATATTTCCTCTGCCTTTTGTTCATTCACCTATTTCAGCAGTTACCATGTTGCACTGGCATGATCATTTTATTCATTTATATCTCCCTCTAGACTGAGTTCTGTCAGAGAGAAATCTTGTCTTATTCATGCCTATATTTACTATGGACCTGGCAATGTCAGCTATTAGGAGATGTTTGGGGATCCATACGTGTAAGTTGGGGCTCTATGCGAGAAGCTGAGTCACCCTTACTAAGCCTCTTGTCAGTAATGCTGACATCCGGCAACTCTAAAAGGGCCTTTCTGTGGAAAAGCTCCAGGAAAGATTCTTAGACGCTTCCTGGTTCTCCTTGTTTTTCTATCTTCTCTGTAGCAGACACCTATTACCCAGGATGCCTCTGGCTTCTATTCATTCATCCACACATTTGTTCATTCACACATTCATTCATTCATTCACACACTCATTCATTAATACATAAATTCATTAAACAAATATTGATTACTTGCTCCAGGGTAGGCACAATGCTAGGTCCTGGAAAGATAGATGGTAAAAAGATAAAGAGACAGCTTCTGATTCCAAGAAACTCAAAGGAAGATGGGAAAGATGGCAAGCAAATAAACATAATGATTGGGGTAAGCTGGGTCCTATGACTGTTCATGATTTTCTATGATAGGTAATTCTAAGAGACAGGATGTAGGTGGAGGGATAAGCACATAAAGTTTCCAGGAGGGGGTCATATCTGAGTAGCACTTTTACTCATGACTAGGCATCAACTAGAGAGAATAAGAGTGGAGCAAGGGGAGATGTGGCAATAGCACTGTAATCAGAAAGACTGCAGTGTGAAAGGGCCTAGAGATGCTGAGAGACCACAGCACATTCGAGGTATTGCAAGAAGTTCAATATGGCAGTTATTGGATTAAGGAGGAAGATAATGAATGATGATGCCGGTGAAGGTAGCAGGAAACCTACCATAAAGTACAAAAGTCATACAAAAATATCATCCTCAAAATATGAAAGCAATAAGGAGGAAAGTTCACGTTGATAGAAGTATGAGGAGTGCCAGAAAGGGCTAAACTTGGGGAAGAAACTGGGGAAAAAGAACAACAATGAATGTGAAGAAACAATTGGGATATTATATCAACTTGAATAACGATCCAGGTAATAATTGGTCATGAAAGAAATGAGAGCACGGGTGCCCTCAAACATATTTATAAGATTTAATTCTATATAGGGGATTGAGAGGAAGAGCCTGAAAAAAAATGCTAGCAGAAGAAATACACTTAGAAGTAGAAGAGAGAAATTAGTAGATAACTGACCACTCAAAATAAGCATGCAAACCAAACTTTCAAGACATACAGAAAATCAAGCACTAAAAACAAAATTAAATTCAGATTAATTCACTTAATAGAGAATTCTGACAAAGACTATAAATATGTCTGTCTATGATTTTTAAAGGGATTAATTAAAGTATAACACCCATTTAAAAATAATAAAATAAACCAGAAATAGATAAAAGTGAAACTAAAACACATATAAAAAGGGACCAGTTGGAAAACTTACAAATAAAAAATATAGTCAATGAAATAAAAAATAAAATTCAATAGATAAAAATATACTCTGGATTAGAATCATTGACGAAGGCATAAATGTATTGAATTATTAACCAAGAACCCAGCATCAAGGGATAATGAGATAAAAATATGAAAAAGTAGATTAATGTTTACTGAGGAAAGACTGAATGGATCCACAAGTAACTAATAAGACTTCTCATAGAAGAAAATGCAGGGAATGGCAGAGAAGTAATAAATATCACAAAATTTTCCAAAATTAGAGAAAAATAAAAAATGTATTCCAAATCACCAAATAGGATAAATAACAATAAAACTGCATCTAGAAACTTCTTTGTGAAAGCATAGTCCATCAAAAACAAGGGAAAACACTCAAAAGCTATCAGGAGGAAAGATAAATTAACAGAAAAAATTTAGATTAACTGTACACTTCCTATAAGCAACAATAAATGCCAAAGCCAATGGAACAACATCTTCAAAGCACTGAGGGAAAATAATTGCCAACCAATATTCTATATCCGGGTATATTTCCATGTAATCTCAAGGACAAAATAAAACATTTAGAAACATACAGAACCAGAAGAGTTTACACAAAACTCACTAAACTCCATTAGATGATGTTTTTAAGCATGAAGAAAAGTGAATTCTGGAGGAAGGAAAAAGGTAATAACAATAACAGCTAATAATTATTTACTTTCTGCTGGGCACAGTTCTGAGTGACTACATCATTAGCTCATTTGGTCCCAATAACAACCCAACAAAATAGAGACTACCGTGAGGTTCATTTTACAACTGAGAAGATATATGTCATGAGAAAGACAAAGAACTTCCTCACAGCTAAGAACTGGTAGATCTGAGGACTGAACCTCAGCAGACTGGCTCTAGGACACGCATGTTTTATCACTACGTATTCTACCCCAATAGAAGAAACAAACACGAACCGAGAACTTGATGAAACATATTGCTAAATGTAATTATCAGGTGTAAAAATAACTATTTTTATTATTTATAAAAATGTTGATAGAAGTCCTCCAATAAAAGGCATAGAAGTGAAGACTGAGAACAGTTCTTGCTACATAGGGCAGTAGTTAGATACAGAGAGAAAAATTGACTTCAATATTTATATGCTGAGGGGTTGAGTTCTAGGAGGGGGAACGGTAGAAGTGGAGGGGAGAATGTGGATAAACAAGGTTTCAGAGGTAGCAAAAGGACCCCAGACCCAAGGCCTGGGAAACCTTCTTATTAATAGGTAATACCTCCACCCTCTGATTTCTTACAATCTTTAGAATCTTAATCACACACATTAGCAGGTAATTATAGACTGAAATTATTTTGTTTGTTCCATACATATTATCATCCTGTTACCTGCTCAAATAAACTGAGCTACTTGAGGTAAAAAGTTGCATTTTATAGCTCCTTTATCCCCTTCAAGTAGCTAGCACAGTTCAGAAAATTTAAAAAGTAAATTATTATAATTGAATGATTGATCCATTATGAGGTTGTAATCCATTCGATAGGAATTATTAATACATGATTATCTATATGTTAGGTATCTCAAATAAGAGAGCAATATTTTAAGTTATTTATATTTTCATAGACTTTATATATTTTTCAAGAAGCTTAAATCATTTAATTACATAAATAGTAGAAACCTTGGAAACGCTGTTGTTGGGTTCATGTCACTATTCTTAACTCTTTGGGAGTAAAGTATCTACTTCCACTGATAAATGTCTCTATGAGCTATAAAAATATATAGTAGAAATTGCTTAAGAAGTACCATGTCTCATTCTTGGACATTCTCTCAGCCCTGAACAGCTTCCACTAACTTGATATGAACCTAAATTTGAAGATCCCAGAAATGAGCCTTTGTAGAAAATCCCCCCCCCCACTTTAAGAAGAGGGTAGGCATTTCTCTCAGTTTAATCTCTTAGAAAATATTTTGAGAATTGTTCTAAGCTAAGAGTCTCTTATTACCCACTCTACATTCCACCAGATATATAAGCTGTTTTCAAACATTTAGTCAGTCCTACAATACCACTGTTGAGTTTGAGGTCAAGATAATCTTCTCTCGATGATTTAGTCGAAATCCCAAGGTTCCTCTCTCCTTTACTAACTTTAGCAAGAGTACTTCTAGGCAGGATCTAATCATAAGGTCTCCAAGATCTCTTTGGGATCTGCTGGGCATAGTGATCCCAAAGGATTATTTTTCTTTCCTTATTTCTTTTTTCCTATTCTTCTCTGATGCCTTGGACCCGCTTGGGGTTGCTCAGCTTACAGGAGCCCTGCTGACCATCTCTGGCTCCATTGCCCATGGCAAGAAAACTGCTTCCTTAACTTTCTCCAAACCTCTCTGTAGGATATCCAATCTAACACACCAGGGGAGCTCAGGTAGGGGTTAGTGGCTAAAAGGACCACTGATCTTCTTCAGAACTAAAAAGTTTCTGTAAACAATCCACACGCCCTCCAAGAACACCCTGCAGCTTCTGCTGGCACTTCTTGAGAAGTGCTGTGGCTAGTGAAATGCCCCACGAGACCCACTAGCATTTCCAGATACCCACTGGTGAAGTGCCCCCAAGGGACTCTCAGACTCCGGGAAACAATTATCTTCACCCCTCTAGAATGTCCATGGACTTTGCTAGCACCTTCTAAAAGTGCCCTGTGGGCTCTTCTGTCTTTTCATTTTTCCAGGATCGCACTGTGCTTAATCGACTACCCTGCCCACTGCATCAATTTGTCAGGAGCTCAGCTGAGCTGAAGAGAGCTGAGCTGCCAGGTGTTGGAGTAGCTGATTAAAATAAAAAGCCAAAATGGAATTAACAGGAAAGCCTTTAATCACCTTCTGCCATAGTATGAAAAAGAGGCTAAACAAGAGGAAATGTCAACTCTCTTCTATTCTATTTTCTCCCCACAGAATGGCACCAGTCAAAGGTCGGGTGAATCAGCAAAGCCAGGGAAGTTCCAAACAAAGAGATCCTGCAGTTTTATGAACCTGGGTCAGGGTGGGTCAAAGGCAGAGATGACAAAAGGGAAAAGACTAGGAGTGGGAAAGTATTGAGTACTGCATTGAAGTGGAGAAAAGTAGCTTCAAACCTACCCCACCCTCCTTGAAGTCCCATAAGGAGATCTTGGCACAGAGGTCTGAGAAAGGCCTTGACCAAAAGCCCCATTAGAGGCCTCTGAATGAAGGCACCTGAGCTAGGAATGCAGCTATGCCCAAGCGCATGGCTAGTCAGGAGGACCTGAGTCCTTGACTGTAGCTGTCCTCGGAGGCTGCAGCCCATCAAGCCTGTTGTGAGGAGAGCAGCTTTCCCCATGAGCCCTGTCAGGTAAAGCCTTTATTATTACCAACAGTTGGGCCTGAAAATTCATGCAGAAGTTTGTGGCCAGAAGCCAGACTCCCCTTCTAGCACACTTTCCTCTTCATGTGAACCTGGTGAATTTATTATCACCATCATCTTCCTTTCTCTCTGACCCCTATCCCAGCAACTGGCCGATGCTGAGCCAATTAGGGTACTTTATTTTCCATTCTCATCCTTCAGCCTGGTCTAAAGGATGGAAGTGGAGTCAAAGTTTAGTAAATGTGAGTGTTTGCTCAGGATGTTAAAAATTAGTATTGATGAGAGTAATAGCTCTGCCTTCTAGGTCGTGAGGTCCTGGTGTTGCCAGAGTCATCTGCCATCTTCCCTGCCCTTGCAGAAAGCCTGCCTGACAACAAAGCCCACGTAGTGAGAAGGCAAGCCGATTGACGGGGAGAGCTAAAGCTCAGGTTGAACAGCCCCTGAACTTTTCAGTTATACCAACCCATAATCTCCTTTCATCTTGTTTAGGGAGACTGGGGTGAGTGTCTGTCACTTAAAGCTAACTATCTTGATTAATACTTTTCTATTTCAGTAGTCATTTCAACTATCAATATCCCCTTCACACTTCTACCCCAACCTCACATCCAAACATCACTACACATGCCAGCCTCCCAATTCATTCCAAGTGCTAGACCTGTGATCACATATTCTAAGACTCACTGTAACTCTGCCTCCAACCAGTTCAGGCTAAGCCATCTATCTACTTATCATGTTAAATATCAGCTTCAAAACCTAGAGGACTATAGACTCAATTATGCTTTTGGAGTGGGAAGACCTTTTGGACGGAGTAGTAGAAGCTTTTCCTAGTGCGCCTAAAATCACAAGAGAAGGGAAACTAGGATCTGTCATTTTATTTTTAGAAAACATCTGCCTATCGGTTATTTTTATTTTCATAAAAACCCTTTGAAATAGGCAGGTTTTAATATGTGATTCAAAAGAGAATTTTTGCATACAATTGGCATTTATAACGTGAGTGTACAGACACCCAACAAATAAGTGACAAGGTTGACTTGCATTTTATTTCATTAAGTCACAGGACTATGACATACTAGTGCAGATTAAACCATGAAGGTGTGAGGATTGTAGGAAATGATGAGCTTACAATCACTAGGTTCCTTTTGAATGAAAAGCCACTTGCAGATTCTGCAGATTCAAGTTTTCCACTTAATCAATTTTGCTGGATTGTTGAGATACAATAATTTTCTAAATCAATCTAATATTTCTTACATAATTTTTAAGCAAATGCTTAGTTGATTTTTTATCTCTTTAGGGAAATGCTTTCAAATTAGGAATACCTTTATCAAATATATAATGTATGGTTAGCTATAGAAAAAAATTAAAAATGTCACACATGTGCTATTAATAAAGTTGATAGTCACTATCTGAGATTGTGAGCTGTATATTTTTCTCATGTAAATAATAAAATTCCATTTGACTAACAAGGGGAGTCCCAGGGACATTCACAAGAATCCTTGTATGTTAGGACATTGACTCGAGCTAAAGAGCCCACTTTTTCAAGCGATAGTTGAAGACACCAAATAGTTTGACGGGCCTATCTCTTTCTCCTGCTTTCTGACCCAGTTGTTCAGTAAAAACAGTTTCCATCTGGCACAAGACAATCTGAGAGTTCTTCTTCATAAGGATGCTGCTATTCCCTGGAGCCACTTCCCCTAGGTCCAATAAAGGGAGCCTCCCCTTGAAGCTCTGGGGTTATAACCATGCTAACTCCATGTTCTAAATGCCTACAGAAAATCTTTTCTGACAAGTGTAATTAAAGACAGGGAGTTTAGAAACTGTACCTGAAATTTGTGATTGTAGAACTACTAACATTATTTCATGTACAGTTAAGTAATATTTATTGAATATATTATTTATCAAATTTATTTTGAGTCCTGAATGATTTTTCCTCTAACATCGATTGCTATTCTATGGACCTAGTGGAAAGTGGAAAAACCATGTTCAGATAAATGGAGTAATAGATGTGCTCTATGAGCCACCTGCCCCGATGCTTCATCCTATTTAATTCTCACAGCAACCTATGAGGTTGATACTTTCATCATGCAAATTTTACAACTGAAGAAACTGAGTCATAGGGAATTTTAATATTGTGCAAAGTCACACAGCGTGGTTGTGCTTGGCCATGCTTGGCTGCAGATCCAGGAAGTCCAACTCTATGGATCACATTCTTAATTACTATACCATATGGCCTCTATTTAATATTTCCTGACTTCTGATTGTGCATTGTACACTCACCATGATGACCATATGTAATTGCTTGAATATAAATCACTTTACAGTTTTGGAAATTTGTACAGAGCTTCTGCAGAGATTGATGGCCAGGCCATTGCTAACTTTCAGTGTGACCTCAAATATCATTTCCAGGGTCTCAGTATCCTGCTCTGTAAAATGGCCACAGAAAGAAGCAGTGCCTCACAGGAAGGATAATGACACAGTGAATTAGGTTAGCTGGTCTCATAAGCTTCTCTCTGGGAGTACACCAGATGCTTGTGGAAGCTGAATGGTTCCTTCAATCAGTTAAAACAACTGGGGGCATTCTCGGTCCTATGCTCTAAATGTTCAACTTGTGGGCTAGAAGCCCCAAAACCTGTCCATTTCAGGTAGCACTGAAAGACTCCTTCCCTCTCGGCTTCCCATGGTTTATGTAGTGAGATACCAATTCCTCAGCAAGAAAGCTCACTCTTAATAAGTGTTTTTTCTTTTTTTGGTAACTTCTTAAAGGTTAAAATGGTCTAACAGAAAATCAAGTTCATGTTATGATCCGCTGGTTTTACTGTGTCTTTAACTCATAGTTTTTAATACTGCAACACATTTTATACTTTATTCATCCACTCATTCATAAAATATGTGCTGAGAATATACCATGTGCGTGGAACTGTGAGGTTAATGTGAGATACTAAGACCACTGGTTTGTGGGAATTTGGTAGAGAGAGAAAGTATAATTTCTTATTTTGCAGAAGTTATTAGACATCCAGTTCATGTCTTATTTTTAAGGGAGGGAAGGGTACTTACAGTTATTGAAAAACTACCATGAGTTAGCCATGCTGGTAGGTCCTCTATAAACACCTGATCCCCACTTTAATCTTTTGAAATTCAAATTATTTTTCCATTTTTATGTATTATGTACAAATAAAATGAAAGCTCAAGAAATTAAGATGGCAGTTCCACGTTCACACAGCTAGGGAGGTGTGCAGGCTGGCTCCAAAAGCCCATTTTCCTTTCACTAACCTAGTCTCTTCTTCATTACAGTATATCAGAGGATAGATTATAAGAATTGTTGGGAAGAGCCAATGAGGAAGTAATGACTCTGAACCCTAATCCATAAAACCTGTGATTGTTAGAGAGCACCTATAGGAAAATGGGCTGCAAAACAGCCCTGCTTAACTCTCCCCATACAGATGCATGTATTAGAATGGAGCATTGTATCTGAATTGTCTTCCCAGTCCAAATTAAAAGGATAGGTGTTGGGGGTTGCCTGAAAGATAGATAATCATGTTAGAGAGGAATGGGAAGAATGAGATGAGAAAATTGTGATTAAATTTAGGAAAACAATCAGATGTTTAGACTTAGGAAGACTTGGGGGTTTATCCACAGAACATTGTCAAACATAGCACATATTCTCCAGAACATTCCAGCCAGGGACAAAAATGAAGCCATAGTAATTTTATCTCTGTGGTTATCATATGCATTGGATACAGGGGAACAACAGCTCCACTGTTTCTGGAAGGTGCATTGAGATATCTTACCCTTATTATTAGAAGCCCTCCTTAAGAACTTTCAGTCTCCATTGATTGCAAGGGATCCACCCTCCCTGAAGCCTCATCAGGTTGCCTCCCCTCAACTCCCTGTGCACCCCCTCATAGCCAGGCTGCTTTCTGTGACTCTTTCTCAGGCGGAACCTCGAGAACAACTAACCCAGCAATAGGGAAGTGAGTCTGGCCCTTGATTCCTGAAGACACAGCGTCCAGGGGTTGAGAGACTTCTAAGAAATGTATCTAGCTATGCCCAAGATTGTACTGTGAACTTCTTTAGTTTGTGTTTGACAAACAATTGCATGTGTTTTGGGGGAACCTAAGGGTCATGGTGAACACCAATATCAAAGCGGATTTCAGAACCCTGAAAGTCAACAGTGACTAGGCATGTGGTGTCTGTCTCTATAATGGTAGACATTAACTCCTCAAAGACAGGGCCCGTGTCCTCTCTGTCTTTGTCTGCCCATGACCCAGCACCTGATCATAACATGTGCCCAATTAATGTTGAGCAGTAATGAAGTACAAGAATGTTTCCCAAGACACTTTCTCTGAAGCCTGCATTGCTTGTCAGTAATCAACACTGTACACCTCTACTTACAATAATATTCCTCTTGTTGATTTTCCTAGTCATGAGTGGGATCTCCTTTTCATCATTTGGTAGTTGACTTTCCAAAGACCCACTCTCGTATGGGTAGCATTTGGAACTCAGAGTATGCTCTGGGAACATTTCATTCATTGCATCATGAGGGGCTAATGCAATTCAGAATGAGATTTAGAAGGGGAGCTGCATGTGTATGCAGAGTCCATATTCCCAAAATTCTTCATCCCAAGGCCAGCCAAGTCAGGTGAAGACAAAAATGGAGAGGGGACATGATATATTACATGTAATGGTTTTGTCAAAGCTCTAAGAGAAAAGACTGTCTAATGGAGAAACCAACAGTCAGTAACTCTGGGGAAAGATTTGACTTATTAGACTCCTGGACAAAACACCTTCCATAGGGTAACATTTCAACTCTTCCTTTTTTGTAAACAGTAATTGGTTATAACAGAAAACTACAAGTTCTGACAGCTGAACGTAGGGCTTGACTCACTGGGTCAGGTCAGCTGCAGTTGCCACAAGTTGCCCCACAAATTGTGCCTGGGACAACTATGGAACTTGCCATTTTATTCTAATGTTTGCTATTGTTCCCCTGAGATACCAGATTCTTTTCACAGCCCTAGGCAAGTGGGAATCCCCAATATTACATGAGTTAAAATTCTAACTGAGATCTCTGTTTTTAAACTAGCCTGGTTAATACTTGGCAGGTGGCAGTGTTTGGATGCTGCCTTCTGAGAGTGAGTTTCCAAGAGCACCCCAGGCACACTCTACAGAAGTATTTGTGCTAAATTCACAATGTTTTTTTTTTTCTTTAGAGTCCAGTGTACATCTGTTTGCCCCATGAGTCCACTCATAAAACAAGAATAGAATTAACAGTTTGTGAGGATTCTTAGGGACTTTATACGTTTGTGAAAATGAAACTAATTCAACCTAACTCCAATATAAGAGCTGCTGCATGCCGCGCACAGCACCCTGTAACCCAGTGGGTTCTGCTAACTGTTGTTGACTGACTGATAAACAAGTTCCAGATTTCTAATTGGCCACAGCTTCCCTGGCTGCTCTGATGATATATTGCTTTGGGTGGAAGATTCAGCCTGTATCACTCAGAAATAAGCAAAATTAAACTAAACTAAAATAATTATTTTGCATAGAAAAGAAAACATCTAATATTTGAACCCCGACTAATACCTAACCTCCTCTTCTTTCTGGGTAACCCTCAGTCTGAGGCCCTTAGAAGATGCAACTAGACCTCATGAGGACATGTGAATAGTGTGAAGCCAGAGGAAGTACTCAGGAGCCACCTGTGGAGTCAGGGGAGGACAAATGCAGTTCAGTACAAAGGCAAGCACTCCAGCTCAATAAACACTTATCTAGCAACTTTGTAGCTAACTGTACAGTGGAAATGTGAAGACAAAAAGCACTCTTCCTGTTCAGAACCTCCCAGTCCAATGGGATATTAGATAAATAATTATAGCACTATGTGATAAGTGCTATTTGAGAGATTACATAAAGGGAAACACCTTGGAGAGTCACCAAATACCTGGAGGAGTTTGGAATCAGGGAACCTTTCCTGAGCTGAGATTTGAAGAATGAATAGAAAGGATTCTGTTGAAGATGGTGGTAGGGGCCAAGTCCAGGGGGATGCAGGGGCGAGCCCAAGGGAAGGCCAGAAGGGTGAGAATGGCTTTACACTGGCTAACGTCTATGTGCACGGAACTATGCAGGTTGCAAAGGGCCTTCACTGAAGTATTTCATTTGACTTTCTCGCAAACTGGTGAGGCTATGTAGTGAACAGGATGCTCTCTGGGTCAGCTGTAGCCACTTCCTCTTTTGAACAGAGATGAAACTGGTTGACTCCCTCTGTCTTCACCTACTCAGACTCTCTGTAGTATTTAGAATGGCCTGTCACTACTCTTATTGAAACTCTCTTCTCTCTTGGTCACTGCAGCACCCCTCTTTCCAGGTTTCTCCCCTCTGTCAGATTTGCCATCTTGTTTCCCTTGTGGGCTATTCAAGCTTTATACCGCTCTTGGGGCTAGCGTGTCCCCGCAGATCTGTTCAGAACTTTTTCTTTATCTGCAATTTGTTCCTAGGTGGTCCCATCCGGAGCTACAGTTTTAATAGACTTTATTTTATAGAACATGGATTATATCTTTTAATATTATCTTCTGATTGATGAATTCTGAGTCTATTTCCAGCCTGACCACTTCCAGATTCCATGTTTGTATATCCTGCTGCAGATTACACATCTCTGCTTAGACCTCAAGCCTCACATGCCAAAACAGAATTATTTATTGCCTTCCACTCTTCAATGTGTGCCTCCCATAGTCTCCCCCATTTCAATAAATAGCACTACTAACCACTCAGTTGCTTACATAAAAAACTAGGAGTCATCCTCAATTTCTATCTTTCCTTCATATTCTACTTCCCAGCCAAAAACAATTTCAGTTGGCTAACTTTCAAAGTAAATCTCCATTTTAATTATTGCTTACCCCTTCACTTCTTCTTCTTTTTTTTTTTTGTTTTTTCTTTCTTTTTTTCTTTTTTCAGATGGAGTCTTGCTCTGTCGCCCAGGCTGGAGTTAAGTGGCGTGATCTCAGCTCACGGCAACCTTCACCTCCCATTACCCCCTCAACTTCTAAAACCCTAGTTGAAGACCCATCATTTCCTATTTGAACCACTGCAATATCTTCTTAACACGTTTTCATTCTTGATCCTTCAAGTCTTTTCTCATGTTTTATTCATTTTTACAAAGCAAAGTCAAATAAAATTTTCCTTTCTTAAACTACTCAGTGGCTTCACATTGCAGTGAAAATAAAACCTAAGTTATTTTTCATAGCCTGCAAACCCCATCGCATGCCATCTCCTTCTCTGCCTCATCCCATTCACCCTCCTCTCAATATTCTTAATATTCCAGAGCCGCTGATATTTCTTCTCTTCTTTAGTCATAACAAGTCAGGGCCTCATATTCAACTGTTCCTTCTGCTTAGAATGCCCTTTAAGAACCAGCAATGCTGTCTCCCTCCTTCATGTTTCGGTTCAAATTCTTCCCTCTCAGAGTGCCATTCTCTGAAAATTTGAGGCGCAGGGGTCACAACCACCCCCACTCTCCTCTTTATGTATGACCCTTTTTTACTTTCTTCATATATTGTATTGCTATCTGAAATTATCTTGGTGATTTAGTTGTCTACTGCTTATTGTCTCTTCCCAACTGACTGGAAGGTAGGGACTTTGTGGGCTTACCTCTGGATCCCTAATGCCTAGAATAGAGCATGACACATAGCAAGGACCCAATAAATATTTGCAGGTGACCATGTGAATGTCTGAACCAAGAGCAGTTAGCTGCAAGGGACTCCAGGTGAGAGCTCTGCCCAGCCAAGATTGTTGTCATTAGATTGTGAAAGGCTAGATTCATCAAATCAGCTCTCTCAAGCATTGTGAACTAGAGACACAAAGTGAGGCAGTCAGTAGCAGCAGGGGCAATAGAGGCAGAGACAGAAGTGATGTGTCACAACACTGGTGGCCTGTGAGAGTGGAGATGAATGGCAATGGATTGCTGAGGAGAGAGCAAAATAACCAGATTGCCAAAATGCTGCAGAGCTTGGTGTCTCTTTTGATTTGCTGGAAATCCTCACTCTACAGCTTCTGAGATTGTTTTCCATTCTTCCTTACTTCCTCATTAACCTAGTTAGCCTGAATATGCCTCTCTGTCCCTCCCACTTTACAAGGGTCTAACTAACAGAAAGAAATTTTTTAAAAATATATTCACTTTAGCTAAAAATATGCAGGGACACAGAAGAACTAAGTAACTTACCCAAGATTACAGAGCTGGTCATTGCTGAGTCCAAGCTTAAACTTTTCCACTATTGTAATCACCTGATGGGTTCATCTTGCCTGTGGCCCAGAAAGTCAGTTTACTGAGACAGCATTTTGGCAATAGAGAAAAAGTTTAATAAAGATAGAACTGGCCAAATGAGAGACCAGAGTTTGATTATTACTAAAATCAGCCTCCCCAAAATTTTAAAGGCTAGGATTTTTTAAGGATGGTTTACCAGGTAGGGGGCTAGTGAATGGGGAATACTAATCAGTCAGATTGAAGATGAAATCGGAAGGAGTGGAAGCTGTCCTCTTTTGCTGAATCAGTTCCTGGGTAGAGGTCACAAAACCGGATGAGCCAGTTTACTGATCTGAGTGGCACCGGTTGGTCCATCCAAATGCAGGATCTGAAAAATACCTCGAAAACCAATTGTAGGTTTTATAATAGTAATGTTATCTATAGAAGCAACTGGGGAGGTTAGGAATCTTATGGCCCCTGGCTGCATGACTCCTGAGCCATAATTTCTAATCTTGTGGCTGATTCATTAGTTTTACAAAGGAAATCTGGTCCCCAAGCAATGAGAGAATTTGTTTTGGGGAAGGGGCTGTTATCGTCTTTGTTTCAAAGTTACACTATAAACTAAATTCCTCTGGTAGTTACCTTGGCCTATTCCTAGGAATGAGTAAGGGCAGGTTGGAGGTTAGAAGCAAAATGGAGTTAGTTAGGTCAGATCTCTTTCACTGTTGTAATTTTTGTAAAGGCAGTTTCACTATGTTGGTCACCTAATTTTATCTTCACAACTGACCTAAGAAGTAGGAAATAATTTGACTACCTTGAGATAAAATCTCTATCCCTCAGAAAATGCACCTAGAGGCTGGATCACTAGTTATAGGGAATGCCACAGTGGAGTTTCAAGATTTAGATTCATGGAGACTGGGATAATTGGCCTCTTACAAATTTAAACCCTGAGACTCCATGATGTAATATTAGAGGATAGGGAAAGCATGGTGGGTTTTTTTCTATATCTCACAGTGGGTTTTCTTCTTGTCCACAGTGCTTGGGGACTCACATTAATTTGGAGATGTTGGTATGGTAATTTCTCTTCCAGAACTTAGGATACCAAACATTCTCCTCATTAAACTTCTGCTGGTGTCTTAGGTCCAAAGGTTTCTTTGTCATTTGGATTTTCTGCTGCCACTCTCCCGGTCATTGAAACTATGAATTTCTGGGCCACGATGCCGTTAGTAACCAAGATAAATCACCAAGATAAATCATAGCACCTGGGACATGCCTTCCTTACTGACAATGGAATAGTCCACTGGTAAGGATACAGCAGCTACAGTACTGTTAGCATCCCTCCTTGTGAATAAATTCTATGTTTTCATAGCGCAGTGACCTAGCACCAAAAGAAAGTGACTTGTCTTCACATATGCCAGTACCAGCCTGGAGTTTAACCCAGTACCTTAAAACTTAGTGTTGTTCTATTCACCTTTCTCAGAAAGAATAAACCATGTGTAAACTAATCTAGTGCTAACATTGTTCAAACATTCCCCATAGTGGAATAAAATATCCCTTTCACACTAAACTATATTCTTTAAAAGTCAAAAGAGTTGTTCCCAAGTAGTTTCTTCAATTAATCAATGAGAGTCATAGCCAAAATATTTGGGAATCTCAATGCTCTGTTTCACAGTACCCACCACTGACTGTGAAGGATCATGTTCTAGGGGTACCTCTGCCTTCTGTTATCTGGGAGGATCAATGATCTGTAGAGACTGGCATCCCACCAGATATGGCAAGGTGTCTGGAGAGTTGCCTTTTGCAAATCTTTAAATATGTAGGCATATATTACTGGCATCTTTTCGCAAAGTTCACATGCTAACCTGTGGAGGGCCCAGCAAGAGCCCATCACCAGGTAGGAGAAATCAGAGTGATAGGCCTGCTATTCTGTATTTCTCCTGAGACCTAAACAAAGACAAATTGGCTAACCAGGCTGTAGCTGAAATTACAGATCAGCTTCCTCATTGAGGTTGGGTACCTCACAGAGCTCTGTAAGAACTTTTTAACCTGAGTTAGAATATTCACAAAATGATTTTGAAGCCAGAGCACCTAAACCTGATAGAAACTAGTCCAGCCCTCAAAGAAACCAGGCAATAGAGCAATATAAACATAATTTTTAAAAGCCATAACATGGGCCTTGGTGCACTAAAATTGTATTTCAAGATGATGGTACTGTTAGATGCACTAGATTCTGTGTATTGGTAAGTGTATTTACTGGTCTAGATGGAAAGTTTTGGGTGGTATTTGGCCTGAGGGGACAATGAAAGGGACTTAGAATATCTGTCCTCCTGGCATTCTTTCCAGACTGTACGTTAGTTCATTGACATATATTGATTCAGTGCCTCCACATCATTAGCCAAAAACGGAGCCAAATGTACCGTCCTCCCATCCTAACATGAACAGGAACACTAATATTCCTGCCCCCACCCCTCAGCATGTTAAAAAAAAATGTTTCCCAGATAAGCACAGAGTGGAGGCCTTGAATGCTGTGCAGTAGTCATTCAGTGAAAAACCAAATTAACACTAATTATATTCTGGCTTGCTGTGGTGCAGACAGTGTGACTTCACAAGGGGAAATGGCATTTGTGGCACTAGGTGGCATCATTCTGACACATTTACAGACCATTAGCCAGCACTAATATCATTTCAAAGGGCTGGTGTCAGGACGGGTAGGGCACCCTGGGAGCACTTCGCTCAGCCCTGTGTGATCTGTGAGTGAAACTCCAGGCTCCCAAAGGAGGAGGGCTTGGGCAGGGGTTGGGCATCTACCACCTCCCTAAATGTAGGTCACTTGGAGCAGGTTGTGTCCTCAGGCATCTAAAACACTTTGGGAAACTTTTGTTTTTTTGACAGGAAGAACAGTCTTATCAGGAAATGCCCTTGCCTCACTCACTCACAGAAAGACCTAAGTTTTCCCTCAGGATCTGTGACTAGTGGTCTCATGGTCCAGACATTTCGGAGGTAAAAGTGGGAGTCGGTTTCTATAATTGGGGTTTCAAAATGAGACTTTTGAGCCTCAGCAAGGCTCTAGCATAGGGAGATAGGCAAGATGACCCAGTGAACTAAAAGAGATGCTAGACTGGTGGGAAATTCAGGGAACAGTCCTGAATTCAGAGCACTAAGGCTGGAGGCTCTCTCTAGAAGTTATCTAGCCTCTTGCCACTCTAAGTGTGATCTGTGCACAAGTAGAAGGGTCACAGTTGGTTGGGTGGAGGGGGTTCTTTTAAAAATGCAAACTCTGGCCGCCCCAGCTTTTCTGAGTCAGAATCTAGATTTTAATACAATCCCCACATAATTCCTGGGCACATTAACACTTAAAAAGCACTGGTCTAGTCTACTCTAACTGCAAGAATGCTTTTCAAAAGAGGACAATTGCCTTCTTTTCCCCCTCTCTTCTTCTTCCTCTTTTTTTTTTTTTTTTAAGAAATTTTCACTCTCTACTCTCAAAACCATTTTTTGGATTCTAGACCAACCCTCCACCAAATTTTTCTCACATTCCCTTTCACTTGTACTCCATTTCACCTCCTTTTTTTTTTTTTTCTGTGTGTTCCTCCCTCCTTCCATACCTCCAGCACATATATTCTGCTCTTGTGGCCATCTGGATCCTGCCAAGAGAAGCCCTATTCTGAAGTTAAAGCAGTTAAAATAGGAAAAGCACTCAACTTTGAGCACAAAAACCAAACTCAAGCCTCAGGTCTGCAGAGTCCTGAACATAAGTCTTTTCATTTTCCTAGTAATACCCATTTTCCTGAATACAGATATGAAATGTAATAGTGTATGTAAAATAACTTTATGAGCTATAAAACATTAAAGATATGTCTAAGATCTTGTTCCCCACGGGGCTGTTTCTCAACACATGCTATTCATAAAGGGGGTAGTACAGCGTAAAATTTAAGAACATGGGCTCAGAGCAGATTGCCAGGGTTCAGATCCCACTTTGCCATTTTCTGGCGATCATGTTTGACTCAACTTCACCATTTGTAATAGGACCCACCTGTTACCATGATAGGGATGTCATAAAGAGTAAACTTTTATGCATATACCCAAACATTCCTTGTCCTATAATGTGAACTGTGATTACTTTTTGTCCATAAATGTCTGTAATATCCATAAATTTCAACTATGACTGATTACTACAAAGTGCAAGTAACTTTACATCTGAGAACTGTATGTACATTATCTCTAAGCAAAACACAGAGACATGGAATAAATGAACTTAGAACACAATCAGGGGGCATATGAGGGTGAGGATAAGAGGGAAAGAGAGAGAGAGATCCAGAGATACAAAGACATAGAATTTATGTCAGGCTAAGTAACAAGCAGAGCTAGAAAGACAAAAGGGTAGACTTCATATTATTCAAGAAACATAAGTGTTTGTGGGGGGGTTATCTCTGCAAGAAAATCACTATTTGTCACAGAAGAGAGCCAAAGTGGACTAAAGTCGTAAGACTCCTAAGACAGGTGCTTGATCTCCTGCCCAGATGTAATTGACATCATTGCACACAAAGGCTATTTCTACATATTAGATGAATATGTCATGGCATCATGCCCTTAAATAAAACAGCTCATATTATTAAGAAAATGATTTTTTGCAATACAATAAAAATTTGAAGATGCCCTGAAATGCACTTACCCTGGAACTCCAGAAAAATCTCTATATGCCTACATTTGAGGTCATTATTCTTCTCTTTATGGAAGTTTCTAGTTACCAAGACAAGAGCCCTGACCTTAATCGTTTCTCTGCAAGCCTCATAGCAGACCATGAGCACTCTGTGAAATATAGTTGTTCCCCTTTCCTGAAGCCCTAGAAATCCCCGTTCCAGCCATTGCTCTAGGCCCATCTCCCATTCAGCCATTGATTACAGCATCTCACATCCCTTTTTAGCTGTGGTCGTCTTTGGTAGGATCTTCTTCTGTCTAGTCATCTAGTCTTTTTTGGGGGAAGTGTTTGATGTTTGCCTGGATCATAATTTCTCAGAGAGCTGACTCTACCTCTGAAGCCTAGTACAACTCCAGGACTTCTGCTTTTTGGGGGTTAGGTCACCTCTTCCAAGTTCCTTGTGCACTTGCCCGTACTCCTGCCATCAGATTAAAGACTGTGTTCTTGAAAGATGGTCTCTTGTACAGTATCAGGTAGGATCCTGTTACTTCACAAATGCCCCAAGATTAATAGAATAGGATCAACAGGAAAGTGAAAATGATAATGACAATCAAAGTTAATCTTAAGGAGAATTATCAACCAAGTGAATTTTAAACTTTATCCTTCTCTCTTTTACAGAAATTTTCCTTCTCTTCCAAGGTTCTCTTGCTTTCTCCCAGTATTCTCATTCTGTTTTATGTTAAGCACAACACCCCAGCATGTCACTCAACTCATCATTGGTCTGTATCAGCATCCAGAAATTCCACTGTTATGTATCCATTTCTTAACGTAAGTATCTATCAGAGGAGTCTCAGGAATGAAGTTATTAGTAAACAAGCGGGAGAGGTTAGGGAAAAAGGATCCAACACCTTAAAGTGCTTAAGATTTGATTGGATGAAACAAACTTCTACAATGTGAGGAAGTGCCTATTAGAACAAATTCCATCTAGTAGTGAGAGAATAAATGGGCTAGCTCATCACTACTGGATCCTTAGGAGGCTGCATTTTGCAATCAATGAGGCATAATGAGAGATTCCAAGAATGCTCCATCCTGTCTTGGTTATTCGGAGATGTTAATTGAACTAGCAAGATCATTCCCAGAGTTCTCTAAAATGATTATACATATGAAACTCCATAGATTGATGTTGGAAGCCATTAAATGTTTCTCGAATCCAAGAGTCTAAAATTCCACTGAGAATTCAGTTACTAGCCTTGCCCACTGATACCAAGATGCTGGGTCCAGTGATATTAAAAAACACATAGAGAGTAGATAGAGAGTAATTTAGTAACATTTGCAGACACTTTCCTGTGGGAAAGGTGGTTCTTTGGTTTTAAAATAGTCTCCAATAGCTATTGATTACAAGCACACTCACACACACATTTCAAGGTATCAATGTGTTTTTTATTTCATTCAGGCATGTGCCCTCACTGTTTCTCTGCTATTCACCTCTCTGTCTCTGTCTCTTGAATTATTTAATGTTTTTTCTCAGTTAATCTAAATTAGAGTTGGTTCTTTTTTTAAGGGGGATGGGAGGAAACTAAAAATAGTCACTGAAGCCAGGATATATTACACCAACTGCTTTTGCCTCTGGTGGTTACTGGAGTTTCCTTTGTTGTCTTGTTTGATTGTTTCATTTATATGGCAGGTTAGACAGCAACAGACTTCTGTTATTGCCTTTTCTCAGTGGTGGATTTTTTAGGCTCAGATCCCCCTAAGGCAGCCACTCCCCATCCGCAGCTGGTGACAAGAGGTGCTGTTGCTCTCAGTACTTACACCTACTGGAGAAAGATCAACAGAGATGCTATTAAGTGACATAGAGTGTCTCCATTTTTAACTGTTTAGGCCTTTGTTGAGAGACACAGGGAAGGAGAAAAAATGAGAGAAGGAGACTTAGAAAGGATGAGAGAGATAGAACATTGAACAAGTTGCATCTTCCAGATTCTTTATGAATTACTTTTGCAGATGTGAGATTGCATTTTTCTTTGTTCCTGCCTTCCCACCACCAGCTTCCACCCTCTCCTTTAAAAATTTTCTGTTTTTTCCTATTTTTTCAATAGTCAGAAATAATTTCTTAAATCAAACGGTAATAGAAGTGTGTTAAAGTGGAGAAGACAATTTTTAGGGAACATGGTTTTCACAATAGACTGAGAGTATGAGGATCAGTAATTCAGCACTTGGGGCTATTTTTTAAAGTTCTCCCAGGAAACTTTAGGTCATTAGCTACTTTCTAACTTTCCATTACTCTTTCGGCTAATGTGGCCACAGAACATCATCCTTGGCATAAAACTGGGAATGGGGAGATTTATGGAGGAAAAGGAAGTGAAACTTTGTGAAATTAAACAGATTAGATGGCTCTGGTAATACTTAAGGCAATAAATTAGCACTGCGAATTGAGAGGAGACCCTAAAAAATCTTGGTCATTAGGAGAGGGTTTCTGCCCTCTTATCTTGTCTCCTTCAGGCATCTCAGCTACCCCTTTATTTCCTTTTAGTTCATAGAGCAGAGAGCCAGGGGAAGGACCCTCCAGGTATTCACTGTTAAATTATGTGGTCTGTTTATTTTTCATTAAGGGCATAAAACACCAGGTAAGGAAATGTAAGGTTAAGGACATCACCTAATCTTCAGAGGAACTTTAAGACCAAGACGTCCTTGAACGCTTTCTATGTGCATACACTGAAGTCTACAATACCACATGCCAAAAGAAAAATAAAGAATTTTAAGAATGTGTTTTTTAAAAGGAAGGTGACCCTGGAGCCAGGTACCTGATTTTAAAACCATAACTGAGAAGACCTACTAAAGGAGATTACAAGAGAAAAACTGGAGACTTTCTCTCATAATAATAATGCAAGACTCCAGGTGCCTAAGAGCCCACATTAATTCCTAAATAAGATCAAAGAGGCTGAGGTAGTCAGAGATGGCCTGCTTGTGGTGATCTTATAACTGGGAATTGAAAAATGAGTAGGATTTAGATAATTGTTATAGATAGAAGGCATTTTAAAATTTTCCCTTCCTTTCATAACCACAAACTTAGGAGTTAACCTTGGCTTTATCTTTTAGAAAATGCCCTGAGTTCTAGCTTTTTTCTCATTTGAATAAACCAGATGAATTTCAATAAATATATTGAACTTATCCTATGAACAAAAATAGTGAATACATGATGATGTCATAACATAGAACATTAGCAGGGAAAAGGCCTTCGACATTCTGTGACTTCAGTCTCATTTCTCGATCAGTCTGTAATGGATGTTGCAGTATTTTAAAACTGTAAAACACATTCATGGAAACATATAATCTTGAGAAAAATATAACCATGAGTAATTTATAAACCATTGTATTGATTTTGCATGGAATAGAATAGGGGCTTTTCTTCCCCATGAGGCATTTTATTTGTAAATATGTATTACATCTCTAGAAAAAGAATCCCAGGATTTTCCCACCTGTGTTTTTGACTTGCTTCTTCATGGTCCATGATGCCAGCTGTCGTTGTCAGTACAATGAAACCAAACTGGTGGGATGGAAGCAGATTATTCTGCCATTTTTCTAGATTTTTATGTTGGACATCAAATCTGGGGCTGATCACTCCACACTTGTGTGGCCTGCCTGTGAGGTTCACGACAATTTTCACAGCTCTGTGATCATCAATGATTTCAAATTCGCCAATGTTATCATGCTTCATCATCACAGTTAGAAACAGGATGATGACTTTGGAGCATGGCCTAATAAACACCTAGCGTTTGCCTCTCTTTTCAGCATTGTTGATGCTCTGGAGAGCAACAGCCAGGATGTCCATGTGCACCATTGTGACGGTGTAGAAAGATGGCAGAAAGAGAACACAGGGACATTTTAAAATAAAATCTATTTCATTCTGAGACAAAATAGGATTCAAAATTATATAATGAAGTACTTCTAATATAATAATAGTATTTATTACACACAGAAGTAAATTTTCACTTTTTCCCATTTAACAAATATATACAACTTAACTTACTATTTAATCATGTAAGAAAGAGCATTATTTATGTACAAATAAATTTTTTAATGTGTTGAATTTGAGAGGTATTCTTTGTGTTAAAATATGGATCAAGAATTAACTATGTTTTATAGCATCAGAATCTTAAAAAACACTATAATCACATATTATTTGGAATTATTGAACTTCACACAAATTATTATTTTTTAAACTTTCGTTCTGCTTCTAAGGACAAGATAAGAGAAATCTGGGGGCTGCTATTTACATTGTGTCTCTACAAATAATGCATTTGGGTATGGGTAGTCTTTATTTGCAACAAATGAACAGCCAAATTGGCCATAATCGTTGCTATATTTCCCATATTCATTTGGAAGGACTGAAGACACAGTAACTTATTTTAAGAACCCTGATCACATCAGTACACCAGACAGGTTCTGAGGTGCCTTTGTGGAAAGCCAGCACAGTGTGATGCTTAGGAGAGGGACCCTGGAGCCAGGAACCTTAATTTAAACCCACCTTCCCTGTTTCCTTGCCTTCCTACCATGCAGCTTTCTAATTCTGTGACCTTTCTGCGCCTCAGGTTCCTCATCTGTAGAATGGGGATAACAACAGTGTCCATCCCATAAAATTGTTAGGGATATTGAATGAAATAGTATTTTAAGGCAATTAGAGCAGCACCTAGCACATAATACCTTCTATAGCATTATTAAATAATCATTTATATTCTCATTAACTCCAATTAAAATTAAAACATCAGTGTTTTTATGTCCATTACTTGTATAAATTATGCCCTGATTTCCAAGAGTAAGATGATTCTAAAATGTATAATGATTACAATTACAATGTTTTTGTTTTTGTTTTTTCTGCTAGATGTCCAAACCCCGAGTGGCTGAATCACATGCATGATTATAGAATCTATCAGCCAGCGTGCAGATTCTGTCCTTATTTACATATGTTCAAGTTCCTTCTACTTTAAGGGAAACTATTTAGATAATTATTTTTTAGTTAAAATTGAAACTGACATCATTACCACCTTATAAAACAGAACCTTCCTGGAACATCTTTACAAATTCCATAATTTGGTAAAGTGACCAACAGCATCTCTAGGTTTGAAGGCAGCTCCTAGAATTTTGGAAAGCCTGATATGATTTTGGCTCAATATAGGGAAACATTTTCCATTCCTTGTGAGCTTATATACTCTGAGGCTTCCCTGTATAGCTGTACAGGCTAGATACTGCACATCTCTAGGGCTCCTCAGCCATTTTCTAAGTGAATGCTGCCACCAGAATTGTGTAACTGAGCAGCCTGAACACAGCAGTCCCCAAAGGATCCCCTAGGCCACTAGGACCCACCTTGTCTTTCTGTCACATGCCAATCCTCCTTCCAATACTGGGAGGTAGCGATCATATTATTCCAAGTCTTCTCTTTTCCAAGTTAAACATCATAACTTTCATCAGTCCTACTTCATATGGCATGATTCCAAATCCTAAATTTGTTCATTCAACAAACATTTGCTAGGTCCCTACACTGTGTCGGGTGGTGATGCCCAGATGAATAAAGCGCCACCGCTGCCCTCAAAGTCCGTGTGGTCCATGCCCTAGCCTGGTGATATCCCCTTTATTTGCCTAGGATAAAACAACATGTTTGGTTGATGAAGTCTGAATTGCATCTAGCTTTCTCAATTGCCACAGCATACTGCCAAGCTTGCTCAGTGCCAAAACTCACATAGCCTATGCTTAGCCATATCTTTCGCTTCCTAGGCTTTTGCAGTTTGGTTTGCAAAGCTTTACAGTTTTTCCTGCTGAGTTTTATTTTCAACAATTTAGACTACCAAGCCCCAGTTATCAACAATTTTTATACATTTAATATGTTTGCTTTTATTCCAAATGATGTGGCATTTAGTTATCAAATAAAAATGTTGAGCAACAGGAGTCTATGATGGAGCCCTGCCATATTTACTCACATACAATCAGTGGTCCTCAAGTATGTCCACAAGGCTCTCATAAGGAGCTTTTGCAAATGTTTCCCCAAAGTCCCGCTTCTATGTCAATTACATTTCCCTAATTATTGGTCTAAGGATCCTCTCAAAGGAAAAACTGAAGATGGAAGGAATTGCTTGTTTTTGGTGACCCTATGTTGGTTCTTAATGGTTGCTACTACATTCTCCAGGGATTGTTAAACCAGCCTTTCACTTATAAAAATATCTGATTATTTGAGGGTGGAGAGAAGAATACTAGAATTAAGAGCCTTGGTAATGTGTTTGGAACATCTTCCTTTATTCCTCTTAGAAATCAGCCTGGCAACTCCAAATTCTCAGTTTGTCTGTCATCTCTCTAGCTTTCTCAAGATTTCTCCAAGATCAAGGATTACAGTTCAGCCATTTCAATTGCAAATCCCTTCTGCAGAACTAAAGGTCAGGGTAGAACTCTCTAAAGCTGACAGGAAACATCCCTTGCCTCAGACAAGATCATCCTAATTAATAATAATCACAATAATATTGTGCTCTGCATTTTATCCAGGGACACCTGAACAGCAGAATGCTTTATGAACATTATTTAATTAAGTCTTATGACAGTCCCGTGAGGGGAACTGGGAAACTGAGAGATTGGCTTAATCTCTGCATAGGTAAGGAGACCTGTCAGGAGGAGCAGGGCAAACATGCAGGAAGAGACAGGCTGGGAGGTTAAGCGGAGAATGGGGATTGATAGCAGATGTGCATTTAAACCTTTCTAACCAGCTATGCACCTGGAGGAAATATCTACATCTGAATCCTTCTGAGGTGCTCCTGTGGAGTTTTATGTATGTCACTCCAAAATAATAGCAATATTCTATGTAATTCAGTGATTTTAAATTCACTAAAGCAAATGCTTGTTAAACAATGTTTGCATTTTCTCTCTCTTTTGCTGTCCTCCCTCCCTCTCTGTGGCCGCCTCTCTGGGGCTCAAATTTGTCAGCCACAAGACTGACTGAAATACAAGTAAGTAAAGCAAATGACCACATTCATTGTCCATGACAAACCCAAACCATATTCCATCACATCCCTGTGGTCTGGAGCCTCAAGATCTGGCCTGGAGGAAGCTATTTCAGTGTCATCAAGGGCCATTCCATTCTTGTCCCGGAGGGACATATGACACCCGGTATACTGCATGGACACGGGCTGGTCTGCCCTACAAAACTAGATTATTTAAAGGACTCCCCTAAACACCTAAGATAAAAACAGAATAAACAGTCCAATCTTTTTGGGAAACTTCCTTGAGAAACAAAGTGTGTGTGATATTGGATAATGACAAAAAATAATAATTTGCTACACTTGACTATACTTGACTTAAATATAATATATGGAGACTATTTTTTTTTGTCATGGGAACTTTTGAACTAAAACTATTACCTTCCTGAGAAGTACTTGGTAAGCTAAATTGTCTAACTTAGCATACAACAACAAAATCAAGGTGTGTTGAATTGAATTAAAATAAGTTTAATGAAATTCTCTTTCCCAACTGAGTTTTCTTCCCTGGCACTTCACCATCTCCTAGCACTTCTAGCACTCACACCTTTGAGAAGTCTTGTAACGTGGTTCCCTGGTTGTGGTTCTCTTCTGTATCCACACCTCACACTTACATCTCTGTGGACACAATGATGTACAAGAGGAGAGCAGAGAAAGGAATAACTGGTTATTGAGATAAGCATCAACAAATGATCATTTAGATTACTGCATAGTCTGTGTCAGACGTAAGCCTGGGATGTCATCACCTGCACTTTGTGGGAAATTGCCATAATTCTCATTTTCACATTGCACCATGGAAGGAAGTCAGCAGGCATTACTGGGCTCAGCACATTTAAAACAGCTCACACCTATTTTTCTGTTATGAATTCCTCATATACATATTCGAACATGGAGAGAAAAAATATATATACATTTAAATATATATTTTAAGACATATATACATATGCATATATATGTATACACATGCATATATATATACACACGCAGACACCATATATATTCTCACCTCATCCATTCACTAGCAACACAGATTGCTTCAGAGAGGAGGAAATGAAATGCTATTTTTGGAGAAAAGACTGATCTTTCACACAGATTGTCCAGAAAATGACCCAGCCTGCCACCCATTCAGACCTCAAGGCATCTAAGTGCTGCTTTGTTCCAATGCTTACATCTATTCAAAGTTCATACTCCAAGATTAAATGAACCTCCCTGAACCAAAAGAAAAGGCTTCACTGGCATTGCTGCTGATGCCATTCTCCCTGTGTCCGCCGTATAGGAGAGAAAGAATGAGCCTAGGCTTTTCAAAACGGGCTGCCCAATTATATTTTTAAAAAGATGTTTTGCTGACATCTAGAGGCATTTGGGTAATAACACTTATTAATAATGATTCTTCCCACTTATAGGGCATCTTGTGTCGCGTGATCCCTCAGCTCTTTACACACATTAATTAATTACGCATCACAGCACCCCTGTGAGGTAGAGTAGGTAAGCATTATTATGTGCAAAGGATTTATTGATTTTTCAAAGCAATATATAGCTGAGGCACAGAGGGGAAAACCATAGGAGCATGAATTAAGGAAGGAAAAAATAAAAGACATACAATGAATGTAAAAGAAAACAAATAAAAGTAAAAATTACCCCACTGAGCTCTTTAGAAAGGAATGATTACTTCACAAGTTCTGAGGGCCTGAACGTTAACTAATTTGGTTGTTAGCAACTTATGCAAAGGCACATAGGAAATTGGAGGGAGATAGTCATCGGTAAAATTTCCAAGTCTTCTTTTGCAATCCTGTTGACAGTGCTCCCAGCTCTTGGTGCTCCTGCAGTCTGGGAAATCTCAGTAGTCACTGAGGAGCTGTGACATCAGGATGGCCCTTAAATTTACGATGGAGGCATATTACATGTTTATGGCAGGGGTGGGGATGAGATGCGGATGGGGTGTGTAGTAAAGGAGGGGGAGAAGGATAGCCAAGTTTCTATGCAAAAATATGTTTGGAGGCTGTGGAATTTAAAGTATGTCACTGAGTACAGCAATATAAATTGACTATCATTTTGAATTCTTCTAGTCTTGTTTTATGGTAGTGGCTCAGCTGCTCTTTTTTAAAGTAGTAACTATGCTAAGTTCTTATTTTAGGCATAGTTCTTATTTATTTTCATGGAGCTAACACTTCTGGGGCTTACTATTTATTTCTAAACTGAAAGGTAATATTCTACTTAAAAAGAAGAGTGTCATAAAATCACTAGCTTGCAGACACCAAGACATGATTAAAAACTCAAGAAATGCATTATATTCTTTCTATAAGTTATTGTAATGCTGAGTTTTTATGGGGATAACAATAAGTTGCCTTTCAAACAACTTATTTTGCTCAAAACTTTTATATTCATTGGGTTTGAAAAAATGTGACAAGAAAGTAAAGTGAACATAGATGGGCAGACATGGCTCCCAGAGATTTGGAAGAGGCTTATCTTCTAGAGTTGGCACGAAAAAATAAAATTACAACTTTGCCCTCACCTTCCCATTCACTATTACTCCTCCTCCTCATTCCCAGGCCCATCGAAATATGAGTTTATCACCATAAACACTTACAACTTCGTTGTGTCTTCATTGAAAATTAAACATGCAACGGAGGCTCAAAATTAGAGAAAAGGCCATGCTGAGGAAACAGGGCCAGTTATGATGGCCAACTCCTGGAGTGCTTTTCCGGGTAGGGTCTCCTCTCCTACTCTCTACTAATGATGCTTTTGCTTGTGTGTTTCACTTCATACCACCATACTGACAGAAAGTCTGCTGATCTAGATGTATTTGGGTAAAAGCTATTCTTTTTTTCTCTATTTCATATATGTCTGTGCTATTAGTCATTCACTCCTCAAAACAAAGGACTTGGATCAATTTTCCCCCATACTTGAAGCTTGGACCAGATATCCTGAGACAGAGGAAATTTTGTTTGAGATAGAGGTGAGGTAAGTCATTTTGAATCATGGGTCACTCAGGGGAGAGGCCAGGCCCCAGTGTTACATAATACTAGGCTTAAGGCCTTTGGGACTTGGAAGGAGGGCTACTGATTCGATGGAAAAAGATGTGCACAGGAAGCGATGGGGAAGGTACCAGATCCAACAATCAATTTCAAAATGTTGCCTGGTCATGTCTCAGGGACTCTGAAGGGGAGAAGAAACTCATTCCTCTTCCTCTTCCTCTTGCTCCTTCTTTTCCTCCTGCTCTCCCTTCTGTCCTTGGCTTGTCCTGCTGAACCCAGACATCACATCTTTGCCACAACTCAACTCTGCTTTGGATTGAGGATTCCTCAGGATCTCAACCAGGATCCCGAGCACTGTTAATAATCTTGTTTCTCAGGGAAAATGTTTTAAAGTTCCAAATCATGGTATAAAAAGACAATTTTGAAAACTGCCCACTTCAAAAATTGGATACTGCTTCATCCTCAAACAGGTAGTGGTAAAATAGCCAAGGAATCACATACCAATCCATAAGGTAGTAGGTTTCTTTTTGTTTCAGTACCTGGCTCAGTTCATGAGTATTGCAATTTATGCATTCTATAATTCAAGATAATTTACCTTCAGGTTTCCTATGTACTGTACTCTCTTTTACTACAAACAGATATGCCACCACTTACCTAAGATGACAACAGTATATACCAGGTGAATGTTAACAGATATGTATTTCACTCTTTATAGTTATGTGCCTCCTGGGTGAAGAGCAAGCTGGAGAGTTAAAACATTGTCATGCACTAGTAATATGTTCCCATTTGCAAAGAAGCTAGTGGTAGGAAAGAACATGTGTGGGTTCTAAAAATTAAGGGATTTGCAAAAAGACTTTTACTTTTAGGACTTTCAGGCTTGGAGGGTCATTTTCAGTTCTGTGTTATTTTATGAAAGTTTATTTAATAAAACATTTGGATCTAGTGGGATCTAAACAGAGGTTTAAAAGGATTTTTTGCTGCTTGGATTCATCTGCAGTTCGAGGGTTATGTAGGGAAAGAGTTAGGAGACACAGAGTGGCGATGTGTTGTTGATTCCACATGTGCGTCAGTGTTGAATGCAGACATCAGCAAGATTTCCTCCTCATCACTGCTGCCTCTTGCTAAATGTGGGACCCCCACTTTGTTTTTGTGATCACAGCTACACCCAGTTGATTCACTTACCTGACCCTGAGTAAGTACTAGTTTCTGGTTCAAACGATTAGGAGACCTTCTTAATGTATGTGTCTCTCCTTTACCCAAAGCCCTTTAATTATTTCATATCTCAACAGAGAAAAGTCAAAGTCCTCATCATGGTTGCCATGGTTCTACCTGGTCTGTCCCCCTTACCTTCTGACCTCAGCTCCTACACTCTCCATCATTCACGCCACAGAACTCCTTGCCATGCCGTAAGCACTTGAGAAGCACCCCTGCAGTGTCTTTGCACTTGCTGTGTCTTCTCTGATTCCCTGGATAGCTACAGGGCTCGATCCCTCACTTACTTCAGGTCTTGACCTAAGTGTCACCTTCTCTGAGAGGTCTTCCCTTGCCTTCACCTAATTGTTCAATATTCCTTTTCATTCCCAAAGCCAGGATGCTTTCTATCACCCAGTCCTACTTTATTTTTCTTCTTGACACTCTTACAAACCTAATAGTGTTTATATTTTACCCCTTTATCTTGTTAATCATTGGTATCCCCCAAAGTAGAATGAAAGTTTATAAGGTCAGGAATTGTTGCATTGTTCACTGCTGTATCCCCAGGACCTAGAACAGCATCTGGCACTTAGTAGGTGCTTAATAAATATGTGTTGAGTGAATCTTGAGGAAAGGTCTGGGGATCATTGTAGAAATTGTTCATAGAGATCTGATGCATTAATGAGGGAGCACCGGGCAATAAGTTTAAGCATAGGGAGAAATTAACTTTCTTTAAAGTGGCCAGTTGAACAAATTGAAATCACAGACCAAATTATGCCATCAAGCCTTTAATGAAACTGCCACCAGTTCATTTAAGGCCGCCTAGATGATTTCAAAAGCAATGTGGCAGAGTGTGTCTATTTCAGAGTGATAAATGCATGTTCAACTGCTAATGTTTCTTTCAGAAATCTTGCATAGCTTCAGTAAAGCTAATTTATAAACCTTAACTACTGTAGCTAATTTAACTCGCTAATTTTAGACATTGTGTTGAATTAAAATCTGTGTTTTATTGTGTATCATTTTGTCTACCGCTAACATTAATATGCATTTTGTAATGTGGAACTACGAATGTTTTAAATACATATTTAGGCTTTTGGAAGCATTTGTGTTAACTAGATTTTTTTTTTCTTTCATGCATTTTAGCGGATGTCTTGCCAGATCATACATCATTAGACCAAGTTTTACATGCTTAAGACCTGCATGTAAATACTAGACTAGACTAGGTAAGTCTAGTATCCTTCTTGACTTTTGAAAGTACCTTCCACTTTTGAAAGTCAGGAAGGATACTAGACTGAAGGGCTAATAAGAATTCAGTAAATTCTTCTTTTCCTTTATCTCCCCTCATTGGAATGGCAAAAAAAAAAAAAAAAAAAAAAAATGTGGTTTGGAGAAATATACTGGTATAGTCAATTGACATCTACATGCGACCCTCAGACGAATGAGATGAGAGCACTAAAGGGGCTGTGTTACCAAATACAAATTTTAAAAAGGTGTCATTGGCAAACTTAGCTGTCTGTGAACATTTTTGAGGAGCTGGGTATATTTTATAATTCTTATTTCTAAGAGAATTTAAATTTTATTAACACCTATAACCCTATCTATGCGGAGAACATGTTTTACATTTTTCACCTATGTTCTTTCTCCCTTACAAGCTTCTCAAATTCAGGTCAGAAATTTGTCTATATTTCTCAGTGTTTTACACATGTATATATTTTTATGTATTTTGTAGATTTATTGGGATTATATATATATAATACTGGGATTTTATATATGCATATAATCCATATATATAATCCCAATAAATCTATATGATATATATACACACATTATATATAAAGACATAGATATACTCACATCACTACAAGACTACTATATCCCCAGAGCAGACTGTTATGTTTCAAGCTGTTTCTACAACTCTTAAACTACCTACTTCTTCATGGAAGGGCAATATCTTTTCACAATTTATTTCCCCCAACTGTGAGACTGCATGTATGCATTTGATGCTTATTAATAATAAGGACTTGTACTATATTATCCATAGTCACAAAAGACTCTTAGACCAAGTTTTGGAAAAGAGTAGCTCTGTTATTTGCAGGGAACCATAGTTCTCCATTTTTAAAATGCAAGAAGGAAAAAGAGTGACATTCCCCCCTCCACTTCTCTTAAGCATACTTGACATTTCCTTTGAGTTAATATCTATAAAGAATCTTGAGGGACTGCTCCAAGTTTTGGTAAAGTAATGATGACATAAAAGGAAAAAATACTAATAAATAAAAGATATGGTTCACAATAGACTTTGCTGGAAGACAGGAGTTGTGCAAAGAGCATGAATTTTGGTCAGATAAGCATGGACTTAAATCTTACATCTGCTATTGACAAACTGTGTCATCTTTGCAGAGCTAACACTTAAGACCACTTTTTGAACTAAGTTCTAGCATACCTATTTTATAGATGAAGAAACAAGTACTCAGAGTTTACAAAAGAAAAATATGTAAGTAAAGTGCGTAACACACAGTAGAAGCTTGGTAAATGTTAACTCTCTCAAAATAACAAAAACAAAAATGTCACCCATACTTATAAAACCTTAGCCGTGTTCCCACACTGTGTAGAGTGCTTTATCTGTGTTATTTCACTTAATCGTTACAATCATCTTGTGATTTAAACGTTATCTCCTTTTTGCAAGGGGGGAAACTAAGGCTTAGAAAGCTAACACTCACTCCTAACTACTATGTTTTTCCCTGGGAAAGACCACAGTAGCTGAGCATTTGCCAAGGGCTTCATTGCAGCGCCAACTTTGGGATTCAGTTTTCTTGATTTATTAATCCCAGTACAAACCTAAATCCTTAAATTCCCTTTCCACTTCAAAGGGCAATTATGTATTGAGTCATCTTTTTAGATATTTCAAACTAAGCCCACTTTTCCTAAGCTTTCAAAATTAAGTGAGGCACATTTTGTTTTGGAGAATCTGAATCATTGGTATTTGCCTTCATTTGTAAGTTCGCTTTCCACAGCCAAGGACATTTTTTCCTGAATTTTGTCTTTCCTTAAACGGCAAAGAAATAAGATATTTGGCCTTAAAGAAGTGACCCATTTCGGTACCTTCCTATGGTACCTATGGAAGACTGTCTAGGAGACCCCCATGTCCTCTCAGGAAGCATCCTCGGTACCCCTGTCCAGATAAAATCCTGTCTCAATGCTTTGCAGCAATTCTGATATTCAAATATCCCCAGTCACAATGTTGTAAATAGGATTGGAACAAATGACTACTACTGATGGAGGAATTCGTGGTCTCTTCCCCATCAGCACTGGGCATTGAGAATTAGACATTAACAGCTCATGCAGACTTATGAATCAGAAGCCCTACAATTTTGTGAGGATGGAAATAGCCCCACATGCCTCCAAGTTTAGCACAAAATCAGGGTAATACCACTGATGTTTACTGGTGGAAGATTGCAGAAATTGAAATAAACGGTGTTGTAAGTGACTAAGGAACAGTGGTGAGCATGGAAAGAGGAGAGGGACAAATTCTATTTTAGTTACCTATTAAAAGCTTGTTTCTACAAGGTATCACATGAGAATTAATATGTTTCTCTTTGGAATAAAAGGGAGCTGGCAAGAATGGTTATGATTTTTATAGCAGCTAACAAATGTTTAGTACTTTATAGTTGACATAATATTTTTCAAATTAATTATCACTTTAGCACCTTACAAAGGCCCTGTGAGATAGCTGGAATCATGATAGCAGGAATCATCTCTACTTTACAGATGAGGAGAATGAAAGCTCAAGGAGAATGAATGCTCATACTCTTGCAGGGTCCGATTCATGGTGTCCGTTTTGTTGAGGAGGAGGCAGAGAAGTTAAATGAACTGACTGGAAACGAAGCTGATAAGTGGCAGATGTGGAAACTTAGCACTACTCTGTCTGGCTCCAAGGCTATTGCATCATGACAATGCCTTCCCTAGGCCTTTCCTTTCCCTCTGTCTGGTCTACTTAGCTTCTGTGGCTCATATGCCAACCCCAGCAGACCTCTGTAAGGCTCATATCTGGAAACAGGTAATTTAAAGTACTTAGATGCACATCAAGTTGGGGTCCTTTTAGGATGGTGCAAAAGTAATTGCAGTTTTTGCCATGCAAGTATGGGAAAATTGCTCACCAGGAGTGGCTGCTGATTCTTTGTGTCTACACTTTTTTTTTTTATTTTTGCAAAAGTAATTGTGGTTTTTGCTATACTTTAATGGCAAAAACCACAATTACTTTTGCAAAAATAAAAAAAACAAGTGCAGACACAAACAATCAACAGCCATTCCTGGTGAGCAATTTTTCATGGAGAACAATAAAGTGAAATCTGTCTGAAACACATAATAAATGTCCATAAAGTTCAAAGGCATGGAACAAAATGATACACTTCTCTTATAAAACATGTCAGCAAGACCAAGAAGGCACATATGTCAGAAGAGCTGTGGACACCTAGCCTCAGATGACCAATATACTATTTTTGTGCTTGTGATTTCCTCTTAACCCTCATGTAAAATTCAAGCCTTTTGTCAAATCATTTTAAACAAGTGTTATTGAGAGTCTACTGTGTATAAGATATATGGAAATTAAGGTGTGAGCATTAGGAAAACCTACCATGTCTTTCAGCTTCCCTTATATCTCATCAATGATCTCAAGTCACTTGGGAACATGTTTTATTTCCTTTTTTTAAGCTTTCTAATATTTTAGTGAAGAAACTTAATAAAAATCCACACAAGCTTGTCAAGATGCTTCTCCCATAAAACGCAATAGAGTGTTGATATTTACCTATCTACCTATGTGTCTAGGTATCTGCCTGTAATGTATATTAGATATATATTAAATATATTATACATTAACTATTACACATATGTTTTATGTGTATAGATTCAAAAAAGATTTAATATTATATATTAAATGTTTTAATATATTTTATGTGTATAGACACAAATATATGTTATGTGTATATGTATATATCCATACATATATGTATCTATAATTAAAACTTACTAAAGATGATAGTGATCCCACAAAAGTCATTGCTCAGTAGAGACCTAGTCAAATATTCTTACAAGCCAAGAGGTTTTACCTTACTGTACCTAAAGAGGGAGAAGTACACATATACAAGTAATTCTTCAGTACCTTTTTTTAATCCCACTGTGTGCTCTGCCACACACAACTCTCTCTTTTCTTTCTCCTGTTCTTCCTCTCCCAGGTCTCCTTCCTTTCTTTCTTTTTGCCTTTATTAGGGAGTCTTTGTCCTTTAGCCAGAAGCAAGCCTCCAGGCGATACCCCATGTTCTAATAAAGCATCCCTTTTGTCAATGGTGATAATGATTACCTCTTTTGCAGCTGCCCCTGGTGTTGCATTTTGTAACACAATTTGGCCTCCTTGGCTCTGGTTAGTCCTATGTAACATACTGCAGGGGTTCCCTGTTTGATCTCTAATTGATCTAATTGACTGGGAATAATCGGGAAGGCTTTATAGATGTTTATTGATAGCTAATTTTCCTTCATCCATTGTTTAATTCAATAAGAGCATAACCTAATTTATTGTCACTCCAGTAGAGATCCATTACCCTTTTGATAAATGCTTCTGGGGCCAACTTGTCAGTAACTGATTTCAAAGAGCTGTTAAGCCCACAGAGTCCATCATTAGTTAATGGCAGTTTAGAAAGCTAATGATGTTATAAATTACAATCAATAAGAACATGGAAATTACAGTTGTTGAGCAAGATAATACTATATTATTAAACTAACACTAAATCCTACCTTTGCTTACTATACTTTTGGAGGGTTTCTAAATCCGTTTAATAATATCCATGATTAACCAAGAAACCCATGCATCAGGAGGGAAATTGTAGGAATGAAGATTCTCATACTTAAAAGAACATTTCAAAAGGATAGAGGAATTACATTACATTCTTTGATAACAAAAGGAATCTGGGGCACCAACATGCCACCACAAACATGTACAGAGATCTCCATCATCTCATGTCTTGAATCTAATCCTATTGAAGGAACCTATCCCCAGATATACCACAACTTAGGGGTATCATACTTTGTAAGTCTTTACTTCCTAAGAATATATAAAACCTAGATGCATAGATTCTCTGTGGCTGCCGGTTTCTGCCCTTTCTTCTTATAACTTATAATTACATCTATAATAGATAGATAGATGCATATAAAATTTCTTATACCTAGTGCTGGGCTAACAAAGCAAAAATGGACAAAATTAGGACAGAGTTCTTGGTTCCCAAAGATAAGATCAATATCTGATATAGGGGATTATATAAACAACTTAACAAATATTATTGCTTATGATTGGAAACATATTCCTTGTTTCACCCACTCTCCCTAGAAATGTAAGCTCTGTGAGGGCACCTATTTTTGTCTGTCTTTTCACTTAGAGTACCTAACACATAATAGATGCTCAGCAAATAGTTTCTGACCATCTTTGTTAAATGATTTATCCTGGAATAGTACGGATTTAAAGCAACTTCTATACAATCTCTGACTTTACAAGATTATACAATTCAATTTTTCATCTATTTATTCAATACTTATCAAACAATTGCTATACAGTCAATGAGAATATAATGGTGAGAAAGCCTAAAAGAGTCCCTGCTCTAATGAAGAATACAGTCTAATTGGAAAGACAAATATCAAGGAAATAATCAAGTAAATAAAATACAATGACAAACTGTATGATAAGAACTATGAAAGAAAAGTACAATTTTCTATTGAGTATACGGCATGATGTGAGTCACAAGAATGACCCTAGGGATTAAGCAAATCTGAATTTATCATAAACCCTGAAAAGTAAGACTAATTTTTGTCTTTTAACACAGCATTTAGCTTAAGGTTTTAAACATAGTAGCTTATTAATAGATTTTTATTAGAGTTATTTTTAAACTGATCATCCATATATTTTTATTCATTAATAAATGTCAATTTGTTAGAATATTCTATTACCTATCCAGTAATTATAGATAAACAGTACTTACTCTCACATTTTTCCAAAAAAAAGATGCACCCTTCTCTTCATTTTATGACTTTGCATGGTGTAAAATTAAGTTCAAATCAAGGCGTATGGAAGTTAGTTATTTCCTGTTCATGTTGGTTTATTTCCTTAACATGCCAATTTCATTAATGCTATGGAGGAGAAGAGGCAACTCTATTTAATGATCATGTGCAAAGTGGGTGTAATGTGGAATGCCTACCATTTCTATGCCTTTAATTTTCACTGAACCACGGCATCAAAGAAACTTTTTTAACACGTTTTTACTGTACAAAGCACAAACATACTACTGTGCATATTTCGCATTTCCCTTAGGACTTAAAATTGGGCCACATTTCACAGAACCTCCATTTGGGGGCTGAAAGAGGAGTATGGAGAGGAGCAGGGGGTTTCCCCTGAAAGATTTGTCTCTCCTTTGTCTCAAGTTCTCTTCTCATCATCTCCACTCCCTCATTGGTAGTATCTAAGTCATGTTCATAGAAACCGTTGGTAATCTTGCCAAAATGGATCATGATGTGGAGTTGAGGATAAACAGTAGAACGGATAAGATCTTTAAAAAATAAATGTGCAGGCATGGGCCATTAACAATAAGCAAGGGAAGCACCATGCAAGTCCCACGGAGGGAGCAAATCGGAGGAGACTATGCATCTGTCTTCTGTGAGCCATTGGCTGCTCTTCCACTGTACCCTCTTTGCTGCTTTGAAAACACAGCAGACAGGCTGGCGCGTCGAAGGAGCTACTTGCAGATTGATTTCCTTGCTTTGATAGCTACTTGACATAGCAAAGTTTGGCTCCATTCTGTTTTCAAATTGAAAATTTATACAGAAATGAGAAAAACTACCACACCCAGCAATGAATTAATAATAGCTGCCAACTAGCTGCAAGAACCATTATATTTATAATGCTTCCCGATGCTGTTCGCATTGCCTGCGAAAAGGAATTTGTCCTTAAGCTGCTTATTTTCAAACTACATGTGAAGACAACAAATTGTATGGCATGTTTATCCAATAAGGCATAGCAAGGAAACTAAAGAATCAGATGGGAGGGAGTGAAAAGAAATAGAAATTTAACAGCTAGACAGCCCGAAATAAAGCAGGCAAGATTAGGAGACACATGTACAATTCTCCACGGTCCCTAAAGTCTCTAGCGAAAAGGTAGAAATGAACTAATTTATTAGTAAAATCACATCAGGGGCAGTAATTTCATGTTAGTGAATTTACATGTAATAACATTAGGCTCCCAACCTCCATTTCACCAGTGTGGCCCTCTCCGATGATGAATGAGGCGCCTAAAGAAAGATGATAGTTTGATTGTTTTCACAGCAAACAGATCAGCATTTTAATTTCTTGCCTCTGTGTTTATTGCTTATTTGGCCCCTTGCTCGGCTTGTAAAAACTTGGCTAAATGGAAATGAATAAATGTAATTACTGCGGGTGACAGTGGTAATCTGTGTGGGTTTTTCATATTGGCTTTGCCAGCGTTAATCTAATCACCGGAGAATACGTGTCACCGCACAAATGCACTGACAGAAAGCAGAGTTTTCAGTCAGTGCCAAATATACACAGGCTGGGAAGCACAGACACAGATGGCGACTTCTGCACCAACGACTTGTCTCTCCTCTGCTACAGGAGCAGAAGCCACCAGAGTATCCTGGAAGGTGAATATGTGTGTATGAAATGGTTCATAGTTTGGGGGAACCCAAAGAAGGCTCACAGATGACCCTGAATCCAATAGAAATAGCAACAAATGGGCCGGGCACAGTGGCTCACACCTGTAATCCCAGCACTTTAGGAGGCTGAGGCTGGCGGATCACCTGTGGTCAGGAGTTCGAGACCAACCTGACCAACATAGGGAAATCCCATCTCTACTAAAAATACAAAATTAGCCGGGCGTGGTGGCACATGCCTGTAATCCCAGCAACTCGGGAGGCTGAGGCAGGAGAATCACTTGAACCCAGGAGGCAGAGGTTGCAATGAGCTGAGATAGCCACCACTGCACTCCAGCCTGGGCAATAAGAGCGAAACTCAATCTCAAAAAGAAAAGAAAAGAAATGGCAACCAATGCTTTCCCCAGTGCAGGAATGAGGTGTCCCAGGGTATAGGAAAATGGAGACTGCAATTTTCCATTTCTCCCCAACAGTAAATGACTGGGAGGGCTGGTTAATGAGTGGCTTCACCTTTCAGGGTTTTGTTTGCCATCTATAAGACAGGGATGGGACAAATCAGATTGTTTGATGTTTGCATTGCAGAATTAGCGGCAGGGGGTGAACCAAGCAATCAGTGCAGGGTAGAAAGGATGAAATGAGATAATGTATGTTAAAGTGTCTTGCAAACTACAAAGCAAAGCTAAATGGGGCAGAAGAGAGTCCTCCAAAATAGACTTTATTATATTTAAGATTTATTTTAACAAAGCAGCAGGGAAGCAAAGGATTAATTATTCAGTAAATGGCAACTGAATGACTGGTTAGCATTTTGGAAAGAAAAATAAATCAAGACCTGTAACTTGGAATATTGGTCAAAAGGAATTCCAGATGGATAAAATCATTAAATATGAAAATAAAACGTTAGGAAACCCAGATGAGGAATTTAATATGCACTAGATTTGGGGGATTTGAGAGAGGGCTCCCTACACTGAAAAACAGTAAAAAAAAAAAAAAAAAAAAAAAAAAGTTACGAAAAAAGAATAAACAAGTTTGACAACATTAAGTTAGAAGCTTCTGCATTCAAAATAAGGTAGCCCAAATGGGAAAACAAATGGTATTTTCAGCAAGTACGGAAAGGGCCAGTAACTATATTAAATAAAATGCTCCCAAATACTTATTTTTTTAAATGACCCCATTAATAACTGATAGAAATAAAGCAGATGAATAAGTGTCCAAAGAGAAATACTACTAGTAAATTCATGAAAAGTGTTAAAACTTGATAATAATCAAAGAAAAGCAAATTTGAACAAATTAGCAAAAATAGATGCCTTATATTTTCAAAGCTGTGGACAGACTAGACATTTCTAAACTTCTAATTGCAATTGAAGGTCAGTGTAAACTTTTTGGAAACCAAGAGACATAAAAGTTGTCTAGTTTTGACCTAGTAATTCTACTTCCGGAAATACCATTTAAAGAATATTTTAAAAGAATGAAAGGATTATATCCCTAAAAGTATATGTAGTAGTGAAATATTAGAAATAAACTGCCAGGCCAAGTGTGGTGGCTCACACCTGTAATATCAGCTCTTTATGAGGCTGAGCTGGGTGGATCACCTGAGGTTAGGAGTTCGAGACCAGCCTGGCCAATATGGTGAAACTCCACCTCTACTACAAATACAGAAATTTAACTAGGCATGGTAGCACACACCTGTAATCCCAGCTACTTGGGAGGCTGAGGCAGGAGAATTGCTTGAACAGGGAGGCAGAGGTTGCAGTGAGCTGAGATCTCACCACTGGACTCCAGCCTGGGTGACAGAGTGAGACTTTGTCTCAAAAAAAAAAAAAAAAAAGAAAGAAAGAAAGAAAAACTGCAAGTATTGCTCAACATTTAAGTAATTAAGCAAATACTCTTCCTGCATAAATAATATTTGTAAATAAAAACTATAAAGACTAACAATGTGGAAAGTATTTGGTAGGCTACTAAGTTAGAAAAAATTGTGCTTTCCTGGAAGCCTTCATTGGGTTTTTAAATCTCATGTGACAGTATTGGGTCATATGTTTATCTCTAATGCCATCATGACGAAGAACAATGGGATGACTATGACTGACTTTGAACAATCATTTTGGGGAATAAATAATGGGTGATACTGAAAGCCGTAAAGGAATGAGGCCCATCAAATGATGTTCTTAGTGATAGAATAAGCACTAGGCATGTGAGAGTAGGGAGAGATGGATGTGGTATATAAGACAATAAATAGAAATTATGTGTATTTAGAAAATTGGGGAATTACAGGAATGACTGGTTACTTAAGTAAGATATAAAAAATCTTTCTCTCCAATCCCTAAGGAACAGAAAGGGAAGGAGGAAGGAAAGAAGAAAGAAAGAAAGGAAAGGGGAAGGAAGAAAAATAAAAACATGAGGTGAAGAAAGGAAGGAGTGAGAACAAAGAAAGATAAAACATTATTTCCATAGATTATCAATCTTAGAAAATGGGGTATCTAACCCCCCTCTATATAAAACAAAGACTTTTATCATCATGTTTTGAACTTACAGATAGTATCAGGAATATAAGGCCTCAGACAATCTGCTAGGAAGGTAGCTGAAAGGCTTAGAACTTTCTCGTGAAGTTTATAAAGCAAGCAAAAGAAAACAAACAACAATAAAAAAGAGTGAGGCACACTCTCCAAGGAAGGCAATACAAGATCCAATCTGATCCAAAGTACAGTAGGTAGACCTCTACTCTTTTAAGGTGCAGTGTGCAGACTAAGCCATGATAAGACACAAAAAACTGGGAAGGTGTAGCAGTCAACCAGAAGTCTCAATGAAGAGCACTTTTCCTCAAGAGAGTTGAATTTAAAAGGAAAATAACAACAACAACAACAAAAACTCAGGGAAGATCAATTCAAAGCAGCCAACCTCTCTAGAGATGGAACATCAGAGACGTGGGTAGACGTTGTTTGGAAAATGCCTCTTGTTGGCAGTTCATTTGCAAGGGAGATGATAATCCGTATTTATATTCCTCCACCAGCCCATATTTCTGCAGTGCTTTGTGATGAGGTTTAGGTAGGAAAGCAACAGATGTGTTGTAATCACTGGAAGAAAGAGTCTAGGTCTGGGGATAGGCATATTTCCCTGTTGACTCCACCAAGGCTGTGCAACCATCTTTCCTGGAAGAGAGTTGATAGCTACTTTTATTGAGTATCTACACAAATTCTTTACAGAACAAGGAAATATATCCATTAAATCTTCCAGAAATTAGATTTCCTGGTTCTTTAAGTCAGTGACGTGAATTATCACTTTGTCTGGGCATCACAGAGATGGTTTCCCTCCATTGATACCCAGGAAGCTGTGACCAGGGGATCCTAGGGAGAGAATTCTGTTCACCCACCTGACACCCAACTTTACTTCCAGTGATGATAGGAAATAAAGTGGCTTCATTGCCGCCAGTCTTGAATGTAAAAATTAAAGTACTTTCACTTGACAAAAAAATAAAGATGGGAGAAGTTTCTTTTATGTTTCAGGAAATTATTACATTTTGGTGAAACGCTTAGAGGTATAATATGAGCTGGATAATTTTCACAGCATTTGATATACTGAATGTTGTGGGGCTCTTCCATGACACATAATCCGTATTAAGCCAACATTTATAAAATAAAAAATGAAACCAAGTTTCTCACCAGGAAAATTGGTTTCCATTCAACAAGATATCCTACGGCATCCTTATAATTTTTAGGTTTCAGTTCTTAGTAGTCCCTTTTACCACAAGGGATGACAGTTAGAAAATAAAGAATCTTTGGTGTCCCCTCAAAGGAAGTGTATACCAAAACATTAGGAGAGTATCTGACCCCAAGTAAATTCATATTTAATGATAACCATTGGCTTGGTACTTCTTCTTGCCCTTTTTTTATTATAAAAAAAGACAAACATTGCTGTTATATTTTATTTTCTCTTCTAAGTAACTTTATAGGTCAGTCTTCTTCCTAATATTGTATTTGGTATAATAAAATTGATTTTAACATATCTGAGAACAACATAAATTAATGCTATTGATATTATATAAATTTAAGGCATTGTATAAACTAGATAGGGTAAGATACAATCCCTACCCTTTAATAGTATATAACTGAAAAAGGGAACTAAAACATACACACTTATAAAACTAATACACATATATATATATGAAGGACTGAATGCTATTGGAGTGACAATAGGACTAAAAATAGTCACCAAAAAGGGTTAAGGACCACAGTATTTTCAGTATAAAACTAGGAGGTAGGTGTGATAATCATATATATATATATATGATTATGTTGATGCTTGTCAAAAGCTAGTTTTCTATCCACAATTTGCATCAAATACATTTAGTAGACTTGTTAAAATGCATGTACCTAGGTCCCCTCTCAAATTGATTAAATAAAACATTCAGGAGAATGGGGTCTAGGAAGCTGGATTTTAGAGCCACATCAAAGCTTGGAAAATTTTGCATGATATAAACCTACCAGAAAGTATTAAGGACTAGAAGTTCTCCAGGGAATTAGTGGCAGAAGGAGATTACAGAATGTGAGCTTTGAACTTGGTTTCAATAACAATCCATATTTTGGCAGTGGTAAGAACACAATACAAAAGTTCAAAAAGTAAAACATTAAAAATATATTGATGGGAAAATAAAGCCAATGACTTTTGCTAACATTAAGAAGTGCTTACAGAAGAAACTAGGAAGGTCATTTTTAAAGATTCTTGAATGTCTAGCCCCCATCCCTAGAATCTCTCTAATTTTCAAAACATTAGGTAGGTAAGTCTTTAGTTACAAGTAATACAATTACACTAATAAAGTATGGCTTGTTTTAAGATTGCAAATGTTTCTGAGTTGGTGGGATATAGATGGTCTTAACATAGCACCCACTATTCTAAAAAAGAAAAAAAAAAATGTAATGTTGAAATCTCTCAAAATCGCCTTTCCTAAGTACTGTGCCAGCCCCAAAGAAACCAGTTTTGTGAGAATTACAAAAATAAATGTTCCTGCTCCTAAAACTCCCACGGTGGCCAATAGATGCTCTGCTTTCTGTATGTAATTCAAAGAAGCTGATGTGTGTTCTGAGTCCTCCCTCAAATGCATTTATTCTCTTTCATGAGAGGGGAAAGGGAGCACTGCAAGTCTATTCTTTGTTTCTTCTTTTTTCAAACTGACACATAATAATTGTACATATTTGTGGGGCACATGTGATATTTTCATGCATTTATACGATGTGTGATGACCAAATCAGGATAATTAGAAAATCCATCACCTCAAATATTTATCATTTCTTTGTGTCATGCAAGTCTATTCTGATCCCGAAAGTCAAAACTCCTATCCCACTGGTTGCTGAGTAAGAGAAACAAGCTGAAAAGTTAACTGTTGGAAAGTCTGGCACAGTGTAGCTACTTCCTACTTTGTGTTTGTATTAGTAGGTGAGTTCCTACCACTGCCTTTTTCTGTGAAGGTGAAACCTGATGTGAGCCGCATCTCCATTCCTTCTAGTGCCCTGCTGGTGGCAGCAGGAGAGCGAGTACAGGTAATTCACAATTAGGTGTTGGGCAGAAGAAGGCTGTCAGATCCAGGTAAAAGCACACCATGCTGTTTGAAAGATCTGGTCCCTGGTTGGGAATGCCTCACTGTTTCTTTGAAGACTTTCTCCTCAAGGCAAAAGTCAAGATCTAAGTAAATAAAAGAGGAAAGGAAAAAGAGGGAGACTGCAAGAAACTGAAAGAACAGAACAGAATGCAATATTTGAACCTGGAGAATGCTTTAAGTTCTAAATTAATAGGACCATAATTAAAAATAGATCTTGCATAGTAATGTTCTAGTAAAATCAAGGATCCAAGAGAAAAAAACATATATGGGGGACTTAACTTACACTTTTGAGAATGTTTTTATGCAACTTTTTTCTTATATCCACATGAAGCATAAAAGCCCAAAAGAACTCAAAGGGACATGGTACAAAACAAGAGACCAAAAACTGAAGTTTAAAGAAAGTGGTAAAATAAGTAAAGAATGAATATGGTTAGGAACTGAAGAGTACCAAAGAAAATGGAGTTGGTAAGAATGAGAATGTGGTGGAAAGGAGTAGGGTGGCAGGGGAGTCAAGAGATTTTAGTTAATGGCAAAACACACCTGAAGAAAATTTAAAAACCCAAATAGAGAAACAGTTTTTGAGTTTTTCCCCTCTCTCCCATGATGATTATGCCATTTTTGCTGCACCAGAATGAGTGAACATCATCATAGCAAGCTCTTCTCCTTCTGCAGCTCCCAGGGTACATCCAGTTTCACCTCCTGCTAATCTTTATTCTGCTTCCTTTTAGGACTTGAGATATATTTTGCAAAACTTCTGAACATAATTGTCATTCACAGTACCAGAATTGCTGGGAGCAACTAGTTTTCCAGGAAAAGTTCTGCATAGTTGTTGTTTTTCAGACATATCAGCTCTAGAGAGTGTTCACCGTCATACTTTTTATTGAAACGCGTTGCCCGTACATAGGAGGCATGTTCAGAATAACCCTGTGCCTCGATTTTGTCTGTACTTCTTTCTGCTATTTTGTTCACTTACATATTCAAAGTAAACTAGACTCTGCCTTACCACTTAAGAAAGACTGTCTTTCTCAACACAATGGGATGAAAACCAAACAAAAACCTGTTGAGCTTGCTCCCAGCTTCTCTCTGTGACACAGTTAAATGAGAGATGCTGAGGTGATAGCAATCACTATATCCTGCATCATTATTAAAATGATACTGGATTATTATCATATTATGCCTATATTATTATGCAAGTCAATTAAAATGATCATTAAAAGTAACTAATTGTTTTTAAGTCTTACTGTGAGCTAGGCACTATTCTAGGAGTTTTTCATGTATTAGCACATTTAGTTAAAATAAAACTAGGAGGTAGGGGTGATAATGAGCCTTATTTTACAGATGCAAAAACTGATTCATAAAGAAATTAAGAAGTTTGCCCAAGATTACTCAGCTAGGAAGAGGTGGAGCAGTAATTCCAACCCAAGTTTTACAGCCCTGAATCCTAATAACTTTTTTACTTTTACAAAATAAGTGGGATATATATATGTGTGTGTGTGTGTGTGTGTGTATATATATACACACACACACATATACACATACACACACAACTCAAACACATAAGCAACACACACATAGAACTTTGATTTATGTACAGTGAGCATTCTTTGTTCAGCCAAGTAAAAAGGTTATAGACAACAAACCCAACATACATCACCATGAGAGATTTAATAATAGTCTAGAAGGACTGAATGCTAATGGAGTGACAATAGGACTAAAAACAGTCACCAAAAAGGGTTAAGGACCACAGTATTTTCAGCAGCTTTGGTCTGAATGGGTGCCCTGAGTGTTTATCACGTAAGTAAACACACGAAAGAAGAAAACACTCAAGAAATTTCATGAATATGGGGGAAGGAAGTCCACTGATATAGGAGACGTGAGTTGACAGGAGATCCCCCTTACCTGAAATACCTGGGGCAGCTTCATTGGAAAGGCTGGTTAGGGGTTTCCAGGATACTAGAGCTGAGACTGAAGTATCTTTTGAGGTCTTCTGTTCATTACAGCCAATTACTTCTTGCCCCTCTCCATGGCCCATCTATTGGTTACTTTGAATTCATGTATCAGAGGGTGCCAAAATTGACCCTGAGAAAAAACCCTTGTATTGGTATTTTGTGTCCATTGGCAATTGTCTCAAGTCTTCCTCCCCAAGGTTTCAATTATAGAAGATGGTGTTAACTTTTCATAGGCTACAATTTAACATCTGTTCCTGCCAGGTTTATTTCATCTGGCCTGGGAGAAATAACATAAGTAACACTTCCCCTCTCCCCTGCTCTGCCTGGTGAAATGGGATATAAAACACAGAATGGTGGCAAGGAGGAAAACATATTGAAGTTCCTTTACCTTTGCTGGATTAAGTATTCAGAGATCAAAGAGAGTATTAACAGAGCCTTAATTAGGTGATAGAGAAAAGAATATTGATGCACTTTTCCTTCCTTTGATGGGTTACAGAATATGGGTTATGTGCCATTATGTAACTATCATCAGTCCCCTCGTTTACAACTGGACTACAAAGGCTGCATGGATAAAGCTTGAAACAAGAAACAAAAATAGTAACAAGAAATCATAATAAATGCAAGTAAATATGGTGTAAAAAGGCAATAACTGTAGGATCTTTCATTAATCCTTACTCCCATTTCTAATAAACTTAATGGGAAGTTGTAATATGTATCCTTTAGAAATACACAGCAGCAGCCCAGTGGATGTGAGACAGAGGTGCATAGAAGGGAATCTTGCTGATTTTGCTGTCTAGACTAGGGCTTACATTGATTAGTTTTTATAAAAATAATGAAAGAAGACCTGGCCAATAAAAACAGAATTAACGAAAGGAAGGCTTTGGGACCCAAATGCAAGTTAAATGCCTGCAACTCCAGGAAGATAATTTGTTATTGGTTATTTGATTTTTGTAGTTGTCGTTGCCTGTCCATAAGTAATAGAAGATAGTTGGCCACATCCTGTGACTTTAAACTATCGAAGCTTTCCCCCAAATATTGTTTCTCAAACTGTACTTGTTGAGACAACAAAGAGGTTCCTTAGCTGTTTCTCTTAGCTAGAGAGATGAAAAGTGAAAGTGGAAGTGGTAAATTAAGACAGAACACCTGGCATTTTAAAGAAAAATTACTAATAGAATCTTTTAAAAAATTATCTCTTGAGGAAGTAAAATTTTAGGTTAAGGAAGAGCTTAACATTTTAAAGAAATACCATGTTCTTTCTTGATCTGGACTCATTCCCTAAAATAAAATGCCAAACCAGAAAAGACAATTTCTTGTGAAATTCAAGTACACTCTTTCTTAAGAAGAGGCTTTAATTGTTATTAGATGAGACATGGCAAGCAAATTGTTACCTAGTTTATAACAAAACTATAAATATGACCCCAATGGGTCATTTAACCAGTTGTTTAAATATATCAATACTAGTTCCTATATATCATTACATATAAGACATCTATAGGAGAATTGTGTTCCAAGTAGGGATGTCACCCCCACAAAATGAAAAGAAAGTTTTCTGTGCAGGGTCGCATTGGTGAAACATATTCTGGATAACATAAAAGTTAGAGTACCTATTATTTGAAGCACGTTCGGCCTAAGAAATACCACCTGTGTAATAGGACAGAACACATTAACTCAACATTATTTTAAGGTAGATAATATATAAAATTTTAGCAAGGCAAGAGCTGATTATTTTCGGTATAATCAAGAGATTACACAATATCCACTGATTTTCCACATATACAAAATTTAAAATGTCACATCGTAATTACATTTCCCTAGATCAGTAGCAGTTGGAAAATTTAAATTGTATCACTTATAACAGTATTCTAAAAAATAACATGTCTAGGAATAAGTCTATGAAATGTATGTAAGACTTATATGGAGAATATTATAAATTTTATTGTAAAACATTTTTGAAATCTAAATAAATGGAGACCCATACTCTGTTTGTAAAGTCTCAATATTGTAAGGTCAAATTTTCCCAAACTGATATATAAATTTATTGCAATTTCAGTCAAAATTCCAAAGTTCTTAAAAGTGAGAACTGACTCGATGCTTCTAAAATTTAAGGGGAAGAGAAAAGCATTAAGAATAACTAAATACTTCTGAAAAAGAACAAAAGAAACAAATGTGTGCAATGAGGGGTGTATACCATACACTAAAAATTAGAGAGAACAAATTAGAAAGCTATGCATAGGCCCATAACAAAGGAATGAAGAGACCAGAAGTTGGTCCACAAAACAGGTTGATGCATATGTGGGATCTCATCATATGACAAAGCTGCTGTAGCACATCAGTGGGTAAAGGATACACAACTTAACACAAGGTGTAGGGGAAAAAAACAATTATTCTCATTGGAAAAGAATAAAATTCCTGGAATTTTCACAAAAATCAATTCCAGGTGGATTAAAGACTAAAATGTAAAAGACAAGACTTAAAAGTGTTTTCAAAATTACATAAGAAATACTTTTAAGAACTGGGATAGTAAAGGGGTTCATAAACAAGCTACTTTTTAAAAAGATTGATAAATTATTTCATTAAATTTGAGATCTACAATTTAACAAAAGATTCCATGAAGAGACTGAAGAGACAATAAAATACTTGAAATATGCATAACAAAAGGATTAGTATCCAGACTACAGGAAGAATTCCTTCATATCAGTAAAAGTGCATAGTAGCCACTAACAGGTGTTTCACCAAAAAGAAAACATAACTGAACAATAAACATGTAAAAAGATATTCAACTTCATTAGTTATAAAGGAAGTATGAATTAAAATAAAAGTAAACTATATTTTAAATTAGAAAACAAACAAAAACCTGTCAATGCCTTAACAAGGATTGTCAATGTAGAATGAGTAAATTGCTTGTGGTATATTTATTCACAAATGTAATTGCAATAAAGATGAATGCTTATTCACAAAATGAAATATTAGTGAACATGAATAAAGTCAACTACCCATTTCTACATGGAAAAACCACAAAAATATAATTTCTGTGAGAAAAATGCAACTCACACAAAAATGTAGTCTGTATAATGTTGATATAAAGATCAAAAATAGGCAGAACTAAACAATATATTATCAGAGAATACATACAATTATAGTAAAAATACAACTTAAAGCCATGTAAAAGATTAGCACAAGTCAGGATTGTCATTACCGGCAGAAGGCAAGGAATCACGGTTGATTAGGGAGGACAGGCAGTTGTGATGGGACACACAAGGCAACAGATGACTTTTATTCCTTAAGCTGAGCTGTGGATGTATAGGTCTATAAGTGATATATAAAAGTTATTGATAACTTATGTATAATATATTTTACACTTTTAAAAATTGTTCACATATAGTGAAATTTCAAATTGAGTCTAAGATACATCTATGACTGGGGCTAAGGTAAATTTGTGAATTTCTGGTAAACTGATTGATAAGGAACACCAAGGAATTCCTTTGGAAATAATGTAGTCTTGAAGCAAAGTGGTCAGGTATGTCACCTTTATTACTGAGAAAAATTAGAAAATACAGAAAGTATGTCCTTAATTTTACGTAGGGCTGGAGCTCCTGTTAGAGTAGAGGGTTAACAGCCAGGAAATTTTAGGATATCCACATGTTTATCCTATAGTCCTTATCTAAGAACCCTTTAAATTAGGCATAGTTTTCTCCATTTGGGAATGGGATTATCATGGGTTCCACAAGAAGATGGGCTCAATGATGCCATTTATTCTATGGTGAACAGATCTGAATTCTAATCCAAGGCTTCAAGCAGAGCCCATATTCTTCCTCCTTCCCTGGAATTTCTGACCTTCTTTACTATTGACATTTAGGGCTGGATGTTTCTTTGTGAGATCTTTCCTGCGCATTGTAGGATGTTTAGCTGCCTTCCTGGCTTCCATCTAATAGATACCATTAGCACACCATACCCCCATCCCCAAGTTGTGACGGCTGAAATATCCCCAGATACTGCAAGATGTCCCCTGCATGGCAAAAGTCCCTTTTGGAAACCATTGGCTTACACCATAATGACAAATGGGATCATGATTTTAAATATGTATGCTTATGCCCTTATGCATTCATATAAGAGTAAGATTCTGAAAGCAGCTTGTCTTATTTAGCTCTCCGACTCCAAAATCCACACCAAATTACCTGTAGCCAGCGCTTATTAATGTTCAGAATTGAAGTAAGGGTGCCCAGAAACATATCTGGATAGAAAGAGATATGGTTATAGACATAGAAGGAAAGAAAATACAAGATTGCATCATTTTTAGGTGCTGAGGTAGAGAGTCCTTTTATTTGCTTTCTTTTAATTTCCACCTCAAAAATTTCAAGTCAATAAATTAAATCAGCTGAAATAACTCCAGACAATATGAAGGAAAACCTAAGGAAATAAAAGTGGTGACTGATACATTAATTTAATAACTCAATGATTTTCATACCAATCTGTAGGCTTTCCCATCTATGTATATGTGTTTGTGTGTGTGTGTGTGTGTATGTGTGTGTGTGTGTATATATATATATATCCCCATTGATTGGTTGAAAGTTTCTTACAATTTGTTAAATTGCAAATTGGAAAATGTGCTTTCATTATGTTACAGAAGTATTTGGAAATTGAAAATTTATCTGTACATCTGTAAATTTAAAAAATGAGTTTTAATTTATTAAAAAATACTAGCACCTATTTAATACCTGAAACTATGCTAGGTAGAAATGTGATGAAAAAGTTTTTAAGACGAATTTCAATGCTGCTTATGAAATACTAATCTATCATGAGTAGGAAAAATGGCATGATATGGCTGATTTTGTTATGGAAAAATGATGCCTTCTTGGGGAATTACAATAACATACATGTGTTTTGAAGTCTAGAGGAAAAGAGACTTTGAAATCTCTTCATGATCTCCTTACACACTGTTCTTAATTAAGACTTCAGCATTGTCATTAAAAACAGAGAAAATATTATTAATACTCTTTCATCTACATCCCAGACCAATTTTCATCCCATCAAAAGGAGCAGAAAGCTGAGAGAGATATCAAGCATAGTGACAATACTTTTATGTCAGTGACTTCTCTTCATCTGACATATCTTCAATATGCCTTATTGGTATTTCCACTTTATTAGTATATACACACATGGATACACACACATATAGAGTTTTCTGCAGGATTCAGAAACATAAGCTCAGTGCCTTATCTGATGTCTTAAAGATAATCGTAATAATTAATTACCTTTATTTCGAGCATAAAATTGAAATAATGTAGCCATCTCATTCATGAATGTGTGACTGTGTGGATTAATGTGTTTGTTAAGACACGAGATGCTATCTGTTTAACAAATTGGTGGGAGTTTTTAAATATAACCTTATTATTAGAAGCACAACATGTTTTCCCCTTTAAAAATCTTAGCACTTGTAATGTAAGTTCTCTATTTTTCCAATCTTCTAAAGATTTAAGACATAGTTTAATTGTCAAAACTTATTTTGAATTAATAAGTACATATTAATTGAGAAAACAATCTTGAAAACTAAAGTTTTGTTCATGAAGTAGTGATTTAACTGAATTTACTTTTTTTTTTTTTTTTTTTTTTTTTTTTTTTTTGAGGCAGGTCTGGCCTCTAATGCGCCAGGTTGGGCGGAGTGCAGAGTGGCGGATCTCAGCTCACTGCAAACTCCGCTACTCAGGTTTTAGCCATTCTCCTGCCTCAGCCTCCCGAGTAGCTGGGACTACAGGCGCCCGCCACCTTGCCCGGCTAGGTTTTTGTATTTTTTAGTAGAGACGGGGTTTCACCGGATTAGCCAGGATGGTCTCGATCTGCTGACCTCGTGATCCGCCCATCTCGGCCTCCCAAAGTGCTGGGATTACAGGCTTGAGCCACCGCGCCCGGCCTGAATTTACATTTTATTTATCACAACATCAACAGTATATAAAACTATATGTGAAACATATTGTTTAGCTAATAGAAAATGCTTGGTAAGCAAAAGAAGTTCTCAAACACTCTGCAGTTGCTCAAATATCAGTAAATATCAAATGGAAAATATTGAAAGAAATAGAGGGCATACAAGAATGAATAATATTTTTTCCCAAGATCTTGGGAAAGACAAAGCAAACTAGAAACAAAACCAGCAGGGTCCTTAGAGGCTTTCAGACATCAATTTCCTTGTGTATAATCTGGGGACAATAACTCTCTTCAGCACAAGAAATGTTTGGTAAAGCAGATATTAAATAACTGTCAAGTAACAGATTTTTAAACTGAAAATGAAATCATTGGGTGATACAGGAAGTCTTATTCTTCTGAATTATTTTAGCCTGTGTCACTCATTTGGCAGAAATTTGTATAAGGTGCTGTGGGTTTTTAGGAGTACAAGACTTTTCTCTCCAAATCAGATTAAAAATTTCTGGAAGACTTTTTAGTATCCTCACACAGCCGCCTTCTGTGTAATCCTCCTAGCACGTACTATTTGTAATTTAGATGTCAGCCAGAGGGTTTTTGTTCATTTGTTTTGCCCTTTGAGATCCAGGTAAATTTGGCTCAAACTTTATTTTTTTGCCTTATAGAAGTCAAAAAACCTCATAAAGGGTTCTGTGACTTATTAGGGATCTTACTTATTTTTGTTTGTTTGTTTCGTTTGGTTTGTTTTGTGTGCATGCACATGCATGTGTGCATGTGTACTTGCTGTCCTGCACTACCGCCATTTAGTTTTTACATTAAAATTCAGCACTCGTCTTTCTGTGCCTTAGCACAATGCCCTCCAGGTTTATCTATTTTGTCATAAATGACAAGATTTCCTTCCAAAGGCTGCATAGTAGTCCATTGTGTATACATACCACATTTTCTTGACCTATTCATTCATTAATGGATATTTATACTGCTTTCATATTGTGGCTATTGCGAATCATACCACAACAAACAGGAACGAAGATATCTCTTCAACATACTGATTTCACTTCCTTGGGATATATACCCAGTAGTGGGATTGCTGGATTATGTGGTAGCCCTACTTATAGTTTTTAGAGGAATTCCCACACTATTTTCCAAAACAGCTGTAGTAATTTACATTCCCACCAACAGTGTATGAGAGTTCCTTTTTCTCCACATCCTCTCCAATATTTGTGTTCCATCCTACATATATGAGGAATTTCTAAAAGTCAAACTCTTAAAATGAGAGTGTGGAATGCTGGCTACTAGAGACTGGGTGTGCCATGGATGGGGGTGGCAGGGAGGGACAGAAAAAAGGGAGATGTTGGTCAGAGGATAGAAAGTTTCAGTTAGATAAGAGGAATAATTTTCATGATCTATTGCACAGTAGCTGATCATAGTTAATAATAATGTAATAATGTATTGCATATCTCAAAATTTCTAAAAGAGTAGATTTTAAGTGTTCTCACCACAAAAAAATGATAAGTGGGTAAGGTGGATGTGTTAGCTTGATTAACCTTTCTGTAATGTACACATACATCAAAGCATCACGTTGTACTTCATTAATATATTCAATCATTACTTGTCAATTCAGAATTAAATAATAAAATAATTTATTCATACGACATACTCATAAACATAACAGGCTTTTGCAAGAGGTATGAGTATAGAGAAAAAATAAGAGTAGGGGTCTATTATAAACAAAAATAACTATAAATTATCAAAACAATGATGATGACATCATTGTTCTTATACTGTCCTTTGGCCACCCCACTATTTGCGAATTATTACAGGCCTTGTATCCCCTATCTTCTAGCTTTTTTCAATTTGTTAATTATTCTCTTCCTCCCTTTTTCTCTGCTTTTATAGATGACCCAATTGATTGCTTACCCAATATTCATTTCCGTTTTTCTCCTACTAACAGTATCATTTGGATTAGGTATCTTCCCTTCCTTAAGGAAAGCAGGCCATTCCCAGCACAGAGGTTACCCTGATCACACTGTAAGTGCACAGTGAGTCATATGGCCTCGGATGACCCAATCAAGCTAGAAGGAAAGACGCTTGAAGGAGGACTGTTCCTTCTCTCACTTGTCCAAGACAAGACCCAGCCATCACCATCACCAGGAGCTGGCTTACCACCATGAACAAGCCACAGATGCAAGTAGCAGGGTGAAAAGATGTAAAGAACCTGGGTTCTTCATGCTGTGAGCCTCTGCCTTCACCAACACTGGCAGCCATACCACCTCTGCATTTCTGAGAACATAATGTTTGACTATTTAATTTGTTAAATGTCTTGCTATTTAAACCTATCTGAATCAGGTTCTTGTTACTAAGAAGTAGAAGTATCCTAATTAACTATAGTTCTCTTTTCAGTTCTTCTTCTCAGAAACAAAACATTTTTATTTATTTATTTATTTTAAGCTCATATAGAACACGTTAGTGCTTTAGAGACTAGTGACCCTTCCTTGTTGTTTAGTCTTCTGTGAATTTCCCCAGGCTTGGAGTCCCACACTCTGCCCTAAGTAGATTATCAAAACAGGTTTCTAAACAAAGATAGTTCCCATTACAAGAAAAATGCTAGCAAGAGCTGTTAAGAAAATTATGATTTCCTCATTATATATCCATTAACAATTATTTCTTCTCAGCTCTGCCACAGTGCTGAGTCAGTTCTTATCTTCCTGTCCAGGTGAAATTACCACCACCCCATAGCCTGCCACATTATTTTGCTACAAGATAGAAGAGGTGCTCTACTTGCTCCAGCTGTGAAGGAGGAAATCTTCTTAAAATGCCCCAGTCTCCCCTTCGCTGGTCTTACCACCGGCAGCTGCAGAGAATGGATACCCAGTAACCTCACTGAATGCAGCTAGAGAGGGTTATCTGCTATATTAGATACTGTGCTGTGCTGCCCAGATCTCCTTTCTAAATTGAAGGGCCTGTTTCTCACCTGTAGAAAACACTACTCACATTCCGTCCACTGTTTTCTGAGCTTTCCAGGAGTTACCTTCTTCTGAAGAGAGCTGCCTGACTCAAAGTTATATCCCTTCCAGGATGCAGCCCGGATCAATGATGGGCTAATGCAGAACAAAGGACGAGTCTCTCCTTATCTAAATTTGACCAACTCTGCAGGCCACCTGAGCTTCAGAGTGCCCATACATTTTCTGAGACTGAATGTTATGCCTGTATTATACCTTGATTTTTCCTCCGCTGCCTGTGTTGTTTTCCCTTCTTTTATAGGTGTTTATCACACACCCCGGCACTTCCTAATAACCCTGCTGTATACAAATCTCCATCAGAGTTATTTTCTTTCTCTGATGGAGGAAGCTGATGGTAACTGTTGGTACCAGGAGTCTGAGAAAGCAGATGCTAACATGAGATTCTGAAGTTGCCTCACCTGTCAGCCAACAAGCATCAAGTGACTCATCAATGGTGGAAGGTAGAGCAGGAATAACCTGGCAAAAGGCAGCAGGGTGATTGTTAAAGCTTTCACCCGCGGGGAATCGTGACGGCATGCTGGTAGAAGGAAAGGCACTAGTGGGTGTAATGCATCAGGTGTTTGAGGAATATAGAGACAATAGTAATTAGGGGAACAATGAACTGGAATAGGTTTTACTGTGGATATTTGATTCTTTAGAAAACAAATAATGGAAAGCTGAGAGTGATTAATTGGAATTTAAAAGCTAAATGTGAAAGCCAGAAGATCCCCTTGGCAACATATAAAGAGATATCCATCTCTTACAGTTGAAAGATAGAATGAACTGAGGACCAGACAAGGGTTTAATCATAAGAGTAGCAGAACTCCAGAGAACCTGAGCATGTCTGCTATGCCAAGGTCAGACACTTGATTAGGAAGAAGTGGAATACTGAGATAATTGATAGGGACATCTGGCATGACGTACTTGAAAATTACAAATCCCCAAATCCCCTAAACCAGAATTTCTCAACCTCTGCACTATTGGTACTTGAAACTGGATAGTTCTTTGTTGTTGGGGGCTGTCCTGTGCATTGTAGAATGACTACTCACCAGCATCCCTGGACTCTACTACATGCCGATAGCAGTAGCCCATCTGCTCCATTTATGAAGATCAAAAGTGTCTGCAGCCATTGTCAAGTATGCCCTTGGGACCAAAACCACCCCAGTTGGAAATCAGTGCCCTAAAAACCCTCTGTATTGGTGAGATTGTCCTAATCCTCCCTGTTAGAAACTAGTACTCCACTCTTGCTTGAAGATAACACAGAGAACTGTATCTTTCAAAACAAAAAGGGCCCCACTTGTGATGTAACCTCATGGCTCTTAAGCCAATGATTAAGTTTGTCACATTCTAACCCAGCTGGGGCAATGTTGGGCCTGCTGAGGGAATTAAAGAATCATATTGCAAATAAATTTTAGTACTTAACCATCAACTTTAGCGGACCTTGGAGAGTTCATATGAGACTGGACCCTAAGAACACTGGATTGAAGCTGGCAGAACATGAACTTGGGAAAGGGGGAGTTTTTCAATATGAGAACATTCTCCCATGACATAGGATTCAGCATTCTGGCAAGGAATCTGGGAAATGGTGCCAATGAATTCCTAGGATGGCTTGTAAAAGCTTGGGGAAGACTACAGCTATGGTAAATACATAGTGAAGCATAAATACCATAATTTCCATGGATGATAGTGGAAGAATGAATTAAAAGGCATAGAGACGTAAGCATGCTAGAGTACCTATACTATGAAGGCCAGGTAACTCATTAGATGGCTATTACCACACAGGAGGGTCTGGGAGATACTTCAATTACAAAATGTTAGAGAATTTGCTGAGGAGAGGGGCACCAAGATCACTGCGAGGCTTACAGTAGGAGATGAGATATGTCATGTTAGAACTGGGCTGAGGGTAATAATGGGATGATTGGCCGTTAAATGATAGAGACCACATGGTCACACAGTTATCACAATCAGACTTAGATTGCCTTGGCATCATACAGCACATCACACTGGTCCACTCATTAGTGACATCATGCTCATTGGACTATCTGAGCAGGAAGTGTCATGTGAAGCACTACTTATGTACTCTAGAGAGTAGGGGATAAAGCCTGAGGATTCAGAGGCCCATCGTATCAGCAAAACGTTTAGGGATGGAACACACAGAAACATCTCATCTAAAATGAAGCACAAATTATTGTATTTCACACTTTTCATCATGAAAGCTAAGCAGAATGCCTGGCAGGGTTTTGGAGGCAGCATGCTCCCCACCTGGGAATCCTTCTCAGCTTCTCTGCGCATAAACTGGGGACAAAGTTTGAGTGGGACACTGAGCAAAAATGGCTGTTGCATGGATCACATGACCCAGCAGGCCCTATAATCTTGGAAACACCTATGGTGGGAAAGATGCCATGTAAAGTTTATAGCAAGCCTTAATGGGATCACAATATAAGTCTCTAGGGTTCATGCAGCTTAAATCAGGTAATAGTCTGTGTAATGATAAAATCTAAATCAATTAGATGGGTTTATTTGTGATAATTGTGTACAATAGTTCATACACTGCCCATAGACTATAAAATGTACAAGTGTACACACATGTGCAGTAGATTATAAAATGTATAACTACACATATAGGTGCAGTCCTGGCCCTTACAAAACTTCTGTTTAAAATTTGACATGTAGAAATGAGACTATAATCTAGAAATTGTACTCCTTAGAAATTACCCAAATGAGATAAAAATGTATGCCAACACAAAAACCTGCACACAAATGTTTATAGCAGCTTTATTCATGATTGCCATACTTCAAAGAAATCAAAATATCCTTCAGTAGATAAGTGGCTAAATAAACTGTGGTACATCCAGTCAATGGAGTATTATTCAACCCTAAGTAGGAAAAAGCTATGAGGACACGAAGGAACCTTAAATCCATATTACTAAGTGAAAGAGATCAGTCTGTAAAGTCTGCATACAATATAATTCCAACTATTTGACATTCTGGAAAAGGCAAAACTGTGGAGACAGTACAAAAGATCAGTGTTTGTCAGAGTTTGCGAGGAGAGAGGGATAAATTGGTGGAACACAGAGGATTTTTAGGACAATGAAACTACTCTGTATGATACTATAATGGTAGATGCATGTCATTATAAATTTGCCCAAAACTATAGAATGTACAATTCTAAGAGTGAACCGTAACATAAACTATGGACTTTGAGTGTTTATTATGTGTCAATGTAGGTTCATCAATTGTAACAAATTAAAGCAATGGCAAAAAAATGCAATTACTTTTGCACCAACCTAATACCACTCTGGTGCAGGAAATCGATAGTGGAGGAGGCTGTGCATGTGTGGGTTCAGGTGGTATATGGGAAATCTATGTACTTTCTGCACAATTCTGTTGTGAACCTAAAACTGCTCTAAAAGAATGTTAAAAAGCTATTTTTTAAAAAAAAACCTTCACTGGTAGACCAATCTTTCTTACTTATCCACTTATAGGACCATTTTGTTAATAAGACCTTTTCTTCCCCCAAATAGTATAAAGCAACTTGATCTAGAGTAAGCAAGGTACAAAAAGGTGATTTTCTATAGGGACACTAATGGTTTATGAACACAATGGTAGCCAGGCTTGATAAGGGACTGCAGCAGAAAACAAGAAAACAGAAAACTTTGTGGAAGCAGGCAAGCATTGTCCTATTTCCCTTCTCTTTCCAATGCCAAGTCTATTTTTTTAACTAGTATCCACCCTACACTGGTGGTTGCTCATACAATGTCTATTCTCAGTATACTCCCCTTTTTTTTCATTACTTTCCTTTTTTTTCATTCTCTGAACAATTTCAATTTTGTTCAGAGAGATATGTTTAGCTTAAAGTTTTAGTTGCCCAGATACCTTTGCAACTAGATAGTGACATAGTGACATTGTCTAGGCTAATGAGATGTAAGCAGAAGTAGAAGCTGTAGGTGGTTACTTCAGGAAGCTGTTAATGGAGGTGTAGCCTTTCTCCCTGTCTGCCCAGAATATAGGTACCATGCGGGAGATAAGTATTTTGTAACCAAGAGGTTGAGAGCTACGTGGCAAGAATAGTGGAACAGAAAACTAAAAGTGGTGTGGGTGTTTTATCAGCCCAGGACTACCTATCTCTGCATTTATTATCATATGGAAACATTTTTAAAAGTAAGCCACAGTAGTTGGGTTTCTGTTTCATGCAGCCTGTCCTATTCTTAACTAATATGACATCCACTTGATCTTTCTTTCTTGGCAGATGAACACTCTCTGTGCTCTAGTCACTAGAGAAGGACAGCTGCTCACATATTTTCAGTTTATATTACCTCAGTTTATGCTAACAGTACAGATTAAACTAGAATTTCTTAGATCCAAGATGAACTTTACTAGAGGAAGAATCTATTAACCCAGCTAATCAATTATGTGCAGGGTCAGGATAACTTACGCAAATATGGCTGACAGGGCCCCATCTTGGAAGGATTTTAGGGAAAATGGTTCATGATGAATGAAGAACAAAGAAGGCAGCCCGATGATATGAACCACTCTTACTTTATTAAAACACAACTAAGTCAGCCACAGAATCTGACTCTCCCAATCACTTTTACTATACATACACAGATGTGACTCTGCCCAATGGTTTAAGTTCTTCTTAGCTGGAGACACTCCTGGATGAAAAGAATTATTTAGGAAAACAATTTGAAATTAAATATGTGCATAGGAAGGTCCTTGGTGTGGCATCCAATTTTCAGACTTTCTGTGTGCAAGTGTTTTATTTATTTATTTACTTATTTGCTTATGTAAATTTCATCTTTTATTTTAGATACAGGTGGTACATGTGTAGGTGTGTCACATGGGTATATCGTGTGATGCTGAGGTTTGAAGAATGGATTCCGACACCCAGGTAGTGAGCATAGTAGCCAATAGGTAGTTTTTCAACCCGCACTCCTCTCCCCTACTAGTACTGTGAAGTGTCTATTGTACCCATATTTATGTTTATGTGTGATCAATGTTTAGCTCTCAGTTATAAGCAAGAATATATAGTATGTGGTTTTCTATTCCTGCATTCATTCACTGAGGATAATGGCCTCCATCTACCCGCATATTGCTGTAAAAAAAATAAGTTCATTTTTTATGACTGTGTGGTATTCCATGGTGTATATGTACCACATTTTCTTTATCCAGTCCACCACTAATGAGCACCTACGCTGATTCTATGTCTTTGCTATTGTGGATAGTGCTGTGATGAACACACTGGTGCATGTGTCTTTTTGGTAGAATAATCTATTTTCCTGTGGGTATATACCCAGTAATGGGATTGCTGTGTTGAATGGTAGTTCTGTTTTAAGTTATTTGAGAAATCTCTAAACTGCTCTCCACAACGGCTGAATTAATTTACATTCCCACTAACAGTATATAAGCTTTGCCTTTTCTTTGCAGCTTCACCAACATCTGTTGTTTTTTGACTTTGTAATAATAGCCATTCTGACTGGTGTGAGATGTTATCTCATTGTAGTTTTTGTTTGCATTTCTCTTATGATTGGTGATGATGAGCATTTTTCATATGTTTGTTGGCCACTTGTATGCCTTTTTCAAGAAGCATCTGTTCATGTCCTTTGTCCATTTTTTTAATGGGGTTATTTGTTTTTTGCTTGTTGATTTGTTTAAGTTCCTTATAAATTCTGGATATTAGACATTCGCCAGGTGCATAGGTTGTGAATATTTTCTCCCATTTGGTAGGTTTTTTGTTTACTCTGTATGTTTTCTTCTGCTGTGTGGAAGATTTTTAGTTTAATTAGGTCCCATTTGTCAATTTTTGTTTTCATTGCAATTGCTTTAATATATACATAAGTGGAAGCGAATTCAGCTAGGATACTGCCTATTCTGTATACTGTTCAGATATGTTCCACCCTTTGCAAGGATTTGAAAATATAGTGACACTTTGAGACTTAACAATTGTCCTAGGGGGAAAGCTGTAAACACAAGTAATTCATAATGCAAGTTTCCAGTTTTTCTGCTGCAAATATGTAATTTATATTATAATTGTTATTAGATCAGAGGAAGAAGAGAAGATGGCCCCTTGTCATTAAAAAATATTTGGAAAATGACAAAATCAGTTTTTCCTCGAGGTTAAGAAAATACTGCAATTAGACAAAGAAAACACAAAGCTACATGTTGTCCATTCAACTGCAGAGTGAGTGTCTGAACATTTACAGATGTAAAAAGAAGTAACTCACTAAAATCTTTACAACACAGAGTGAAATGATGTCTGGTACTCTGCAAGTATTTGATGTCACTATAATATGTAAGCATATACCTGACAATATTAACTTGCTACCTGTCAATGAATATGTCAAACGAAGTAATGCTACATGTCAGTTTCTCTTCATATTGGAGTCTCTTGGATTCACTCTGTGAGATATATTTTTATCACTGGTGTTCACAGAAACATAGTGGCAGTTAATCTATACCTTATTCCTATAAATTTTAAAGACGTTTTTATAGAATCCAAAGACAATGATCCTGCAAGATTCTTTCAAAATAAAAATTCTGATAGAAATACCATAAAAATCGTTTAAAATGTCATAGCCCTCACAGTATTGCATCCCCTAGCTACTCATTCATACTTTAGTCACACATTCAGTAAATATTTGTTGAGTGCTAGTAAACAGCAGACACAGTGCTGGGCACTAAGGAGGCAGTAGCAAATACTATACAAACAGGGGCTCCTGGCTTTACGAAGTTAAAAGATTAATGGGGAAGACAGCATTAACTAAATACTTATAAATGTGCAAATGTATGAGAGAATGCACACAGGCTATGATAAAGGGACCTACTGCTATTCATGAGAGAGAAATGTTACTAAACATCTACACTCTTTCTCCATAATCTAAATTTGAAGTGCTGAGTTATCAACCTTTGAACAATATCTCAGACCAGGATAAGACCAGAAAATGCTAAATTCCAAAATCAATTTCATTTTGTGGAATGGTTGGACGTTTGCCAACATCACACCAAAAATAAATAAATAAGCAACGGGACCCATCTATATGCAGCTGTATTGAAAATTGTATTCCATATGTGACAACATATTATTAAAACAGCAAAACCATAGCTTCCATCTGCCTTTTGAGATGCACAGCGTCACTCCTTTCCCTGTAATGTTAGCCTTTATTGCATTTGTCGGCAGCATATTCCATTTTAATATTTGATAAATAGATATGGAAGAAATTGTTTCAAGCTACAATCCTGCACTGTTTCAGCTGTTCACCTTCTTTCTGAAGCAAAATCTCTATACTCAAACTAATATCTCCCTAAAAAGAAAAATCAATTTAAAATAACTGTGAAAATGTGTTTATTTTTCTACCCTCAGGATTAAAAAAACTGAGAAATGATTAATAATAATTTGTCTAGAAAGATAATGCAGGCATTTTAGGGAGGTAGTGATTTTGCATCTTTAATTTTCATCAGTTCTAACATGTTATCATTAAAACTGCATGACTATATGTATGTATATATATATAGAGAGAGAGAGAGATAAAAGAAAACGAAAGAGGTGGTAATACCTCATATCTCTTAGGCGGTATTTTCTATGTTTCAGATTTCTACATTGTCTGACCCCATTTCAGTCAATTTTCCATAGCCTGCCTGTCTCATATCCGCTGAGGGAACACACTAGTGCTGTGTTTATGCTAATTTTATGCTCTCTGAGTTGTGTCTGTTATTCAAAGCAGTTGAAGCAGTTATTGCCAGTAATCTTATTTCTGTGGGAGCCCCAGGGCAGACGAGGCCTCAAAATCAGGCCTGCAGACCGAGGCAAAGCCATCACAGCCTGCTGGTAAATGGCAGTTCTTTCCCTCCGAATCTGATATCAGTTACTTCGCAAACACAGTAATAAAATGAAACAAATCAGATTTTCAAGTAAATAAACCAGACTTCAGTGGGAAGCAACAATGGTCAGGGCAACAGGAGTTTAATAAGTGATACGTAGGGGGAAATACAAAAGCACCATGGCCTGCTCCTCTACTCTCTTTATTTCAAAGCGAAGCCTCCCCAACCTCCCAGCTCTGAAAAGGGAAGGTATTTTAACCCAACAGCATAAAAGAGGAGGAGACATCAAGTAAAACAAGCAGCAAAGTAGATGTTAACTTTATCTTATCTAAGATCAAGCACAATACTGAAAATTCTATTACTTACCTTTGAAGAGCATCTAGGGATGTAATATACAACAAAAGATTTGCAAAGACAAATTGACTCATCCATTATTCTTATGCCAAAAAAATGAAGCCCATTTAGAAATCTCAAGAAAATGGATACAAAGCTAACCAGTGTAGTTTCCTGATATAGAGATATTTTTCCTACTACAACATAGGGTAACATGGAGATTTTGATGCAGCAAAAGCAGTTACCAAGTTCTCTTTGCCAAATCGGAGAATCATGCACTCATGGGATCATTCATTTCTGGCAAGTGCTCCTTGTTTTCCAATGTGTTCTTAATTTCAATTATTCTAAGCTGCTCTGCACTCCATCGCCCTCCACTCTATCACTCATTTGTTGTAACTAATTATAATGTCTGACCAAAAATAAACAGTAAAATGAAAAGTGTCTAAATCTAAGTTAGCAGCATGACAGAGTTTTTCTAGAAACTAATGGCAAATATCTTTCATAAATTTGGATCCAGTGCTATGTTGATAAACTTATATTTATTTTCTTTAATCTGCAGTGCCTTACCCCCATCCTTCCCAACAGCAGGACTCATTCATTCAACAGAATGCTCATTCATTCAGCATACCTTTACTATCTATTTTATGCCAGGCACTATAATCAGAGCAGGAACTATAGACTCAGATTTGAGCAGGGACAGAATGACACAGTATTAGAACCGTATTTATTCATCCAACTGCTACGAGTAAGGGATGTAGAAGACACTGTAGGGACACAGCAACTCACTGATGGTTAGAGATAGGCTTTTTGAGAAGGTGACTTCTGAGTTGAATTTTGTAAAAAATAATAGAAATTTATAAGTCAGGAAAGCATTTACTAGGTAGAGGACTGAGAGAGTGCATTTGTAGAGTATTAAGAAGATCAGTATGAATGGGACAGGGTTTGAAGAAGTGGTAAGGAAAAAGTCTAGGGACTCAGAATCATAAAAGAATTCAGATGTTCCCACTACTAGTGCACTCAAGGGTTTTACACAGGGCACTAATGTGTTCAGAATCTGATTTTATAAAGACCATTTTTCCATCAGTGTGGAAGATAGAAAAGAGAGGCTTTTGCTAGAAATAGAGGCTAGTGGTGAAGAAAAAGGGAAGGATAAGACTCACAGTAGAATCTGAGGAAAGAGGCAAAAGAGATGAGATATTTACAGTGAGCATGTCTACCTCAACATGGCACATTGAACACATAATTTTACCTCTGCTTATTCCAGAAAAAAACCAGTAAGATGACAGTAAAGGAAGAGGATAATTAAGGCCCCCACATAAATAAAAAGAACAGAAAAGGAGAATACAACAGATGAAAAATATCAAGAAAATGTTTAGATGGAAAGCAGATGCATATATGTAACTGAATTAACAAAGAAAAGAAAGCTAAAATCTAACTTCACTGGGGAAGCCACCTAATTCACTATCTATTATAAAACCCCAGAAAGATCTAGGAGTTGGAGGCATCAGTATCTCTGAAAGGTAAAGCATAATACTTAGTTGAAAATAAAGAGGATAGGTTGATAGTTTGTAAGGAAGTATTTAGAACCTTAGACCCATTTCCCAATCTCAACAGAAGAAAGAAAGTTTATTTCTCCACTGAGGTTAAATTACCAAAGTTTGGATTTAGGTATACAAGTGGATAAAATTAAAAGTTGTATCCCAGATGCTGAGAATTTCTTAGTATTCTTTCCCTGTTCAGCTTTCAGAACAATAGCAGATATGCTTACAAATCCCAGGCAAAGATCAGTAGTATTTTCTTTAGAGAAACAGACCCCATTCAAAAGAGAAAATTGACAGACACTAATATAGTAGGACCTCTAATATAATAGTCAAATCTTAGACCAATCAACATATAGTGAGCCACACTAAACTCACCCATGCAAACAGGGCTTCCAATCACCTTTTTCATGCCTCATTCAAAATCTAAATATACTGCCAGTGATTAATTTTAAGACAGATCTCCAACATATCAAAACAAACCAAAAATAAACAAATGGAACATGAAGAAAGAGAATTAAACCAAAATATGTATAATATGCATGTGTGCCTATGTGTGTGTGTATCTTAGTATCCTAGAAGAACTAAGAGAAGAAGATACTGCTTTCATAAAACAAGGACAGGATACTATAAGTAAGGAACATTTCTTTTTTTTTCTTTACCTTTTTTTTTTTTTTTTTTTGACAGTCTTGCTCTGTCACCCAGGCTGGAGTGCAGTGGCATGATGTCGACTCACTACAACCCCCACTTCCTGGGTTCAAGCAATTCTCCCTCCCTCAGCCTCTTAAGCAGCTGGGACTACAGACACCTGCCACCATGCCTGGCTAATTTTTTTATTTTCAGTAGAGAAGGGGATTCGCCATTTTGGCCAGGCTGATCTCGAACTCCTGACCTCAGGTGATCTTCCTGCCTCAGCCTCCCAAAGTGCTGGGATTACAGGTGTGAGCCACAGTGCCCAACCAGTAAGAAACATTCTAAGAATACAAAAGTGTTCTCATAAACTAAAAATATATTTTTAAAAAGTAACACAAAAAAATAGAAAAGTTCAATGGTAGAATGAAAGAATTATCGCAAAAGATAAAGAAAGAAAACAAAGATATGGGCTTTAAAAAAGAAGAGCCAATAAAATTAGAGAATTTATATTGAATATTCAATATCTAACAAATGGAAGTACCAGTAGCAGAGGACAGTGAAAACAGAGGGAAAGAAATCACAAAAGAAATAATTCAAGAAAATTTGTAAAACCTGAAATTCAAGAGTGTCATGGTTTAGTCTATTGAGTCTCCAGCATAATAAATGAAAAAAAAGTGCACTAATAAATTTCAGAGTAACACTGATGAAGTGATTTTTAAAACCTTCTGAAAAGAAACAAGTGAGAGTCAGAATAGCATCAATTTCTAAACTTTAACAATGAAAGTTAGAAAGCAAGAGTTAAACAACTTTAAAATCCTGAGTTACCAGGGGCGATAGAGATTTTGTCTTAAAAAAAAAAAAAAATTCTGAGTAAACATTGAGTAAAAATGATTTCCAATACACTCTATACTCACTAAAAGTATATACTAAGTGTGTGGGTAGAATAAATATATTTTCTGATATGTGAGCTCTTAGAAAACTGAGTTTTCATTCACTCTCAGAAAGTGATGAGAGAATATGCAAAACAAAGAATTGAACCAAGAAAGTAGAAGAGGTGGAATCCAAGAAATAGAGGTCAAACACAGAAAAGAAGAAAAGGATATCATTGTTCCAAGATAATAGTGTATACACATTCTGAGAACTATAGCTGTGCAGGTCTATAGAATAACTAATTCAAACTGGAAGAAGACAATGAAGAATGTTACAAAGTATGATTCTAAAACGATGTGGAAATAAAATATATCGCATTGTTTGACCATAGTAAATATATTTTACAGTTTTATTGGAGAGTTTAGGGCTGGGTAGTGATCAAAACATAAAAAACAAACAAACAAACAAAAAAAAACTAAGCAAATAAAGACAACTGTTAACTTTTAGATAAGTAATAGTAATACAACAAATATTTACTACAAATTAGAATAATAAGGATGTCAGAGTGTTGGTATGAAGAAAGGAAGTAATATAATAATACCTAACACTGAAGTTCTATTCAAGGGCTTATTATGTGCCAAGCACTCTGTTACATACTTCATTTGAATTAGTTTATTTAATCCTCACAGTAATTCTATAAAATGAGTACTGCTACTACTGTCCTCATTTTACAGGTAAGACAAGTAAGGTAAAATCCTTTTTCTGAATCACAAAGCTAGTGTGCATAAAAGCTGGGATTTAAATCTGACAGTGTACAGGGTAAAAGATTTTGCTCCTGACCACATAATTGTAGTCCTTCCCATCCCCTTTTACTGCCTACTCATTTCTCCAGATGAGATGAGACCTGGACCCTATTTCCAATATCTTCATATCCCACATATTTGATAACATGCTTGTTCTTAGGCTGCCCAGAGTCTCCTGTTTCCATGCTCCCCACCTATCACTTGGCTCTCTCGAATATTGGATTTGTGTCTGAACTGGACTCCAGTGGATTCAGCACCTTGAACTACTCTAATGAGCAGAGTTAATACAGTTCATATTTCTCCTTACATCTGAAGAAGAAGGTAGATTGATCTATTAGATATTTGTTTTCTTCATTTCCTTTCATTCTCTTACATATATTTACAGTTACAGAATAGATTTTTTCACTGCATAATTTAGTATAACTACATAAGTCAACTCATTTGGTTATCTGTATTTTTCTCCATGAACAGCTTTATGACAATGGACAAGAAGATTTGAAAGTAAAACTTGAACAAATACATAGGAAAGTTTAGGCCGGGTGTAGTGGCTCATGCCTGTAATCCCAGCACTTTGGGAGGCTGAGGTGTGCATATTGCTTAAGCCCAGGAATACAAAACCAACCTAGGCAAATAGCAAAACCCTACCTCTACAAATACATACGTGTGCGATATATATGTGTGTGTGTGTGTGTGTGTGTGTGTTCAGTTTTGGGAAATTTAGAGATCCTTCTAGGGTGACTAACTGTCCTAATTTGCCCAAACCTGTTGAGTTTCCTGGGATTCAGGACTTCCAGTGTTAAAATTTGGAGAATTCCAGTAAGACGAAATGATTGATCACTTTTGTCAGAATCTTGACTTTGGTATTTAACGTTTGTAGCCGCTAAGCTCTGAAGTACCCTCTTTTTCTGTGGGTCTGTAAGGTTGAGCTCTTACATCTTGATTGTCAAGAGTGAAATATTCAGGGAGATTTGGAAGAAGCAGAGATGTGTAGAGGAAGGGATTTTGCTTTGACATTTTTTAGATGGTGCTTGGAAAAACTAAAATTGTGGAGAAAACTCCTCATGTACTAGAGAAGAAAGCCCAGACTCTAGCCTAGTCTAGTGTTAGGAAACAGAAAGTAGCCCCTAGGTGTTGAGACAACCAAAATCCTAGAGAATCCTTGAGAATAAAGAGGATTTGCTGTGTTGAGCTGGACTCATGATCAATGCAAGGTTGTATGAAGTTAATGAGACTGATGGTAGATGACTGCTCAAATCAAATTGCCTTTACTAATGAGGATATGGCATAGATGGACCAGATAAAATAAGAGAAATTCTGCAATGATGATGCCATCAGAGACTATTCAAAGATGAACAATTTGCATTCCAAAGTATTCAGAGGGTTGTCTGGAAAAATTTACAAGACATTTGATACTTTTTTTTTTTGCAAAAATTATTGTCCTTGTCACCATAAAACAAAATCTAAATGTGAAGGATTTTGACTCATACTACTAATTAATTTTATCAAAATTCATAATCAAACATAATCATTCATTTATTGTTTAAACTATCACAATTATAATATATTTTGTGATCTATAAGATACAATATTTTCATAAAGTAATAACTCCATTGTTATTTTAGTTCCAAATCAAGTTTACTTCTGTACATCTGTTTCAGATCCTTAGTGATATTAGTCGTTTAAATCTAACAGGGTCTTAAAAACAGATATCAGCTAGACTTGAAGACATATGGTGCTAAATACTCAAATCTAGTTCCCACCACCCAAGCAAAGCTAAATGATAAACATAGTTATTTACTGAATGCTCAATAATGCTCATTACTGCCAAATATGTTACTTTCATTACCTTAGTGAGTGGTGGACCACAAAGTAGCAAACAAAAAGTATGAGTTATTTGTTCAGAGGTTGGTACTATTGAATTAGTTCTTATAAAGGAGTTTGTGTGTGAATGGTAAACTTTGAATAAAAGTTGTTGCCCATCAATAATTCCTCATTTTTGAAGCAGAAGTACCAGAACCGAACTCTGAAAATAAACACAGGCTAGTGTGCTAGTGGTATAAAACATTTTAAAATAGCTTATAAATTAAATGCTGCTTTTAAATGCAATTCACTTCATGGCCTTTTAAAATTTATTTTTTTAATTATCATAAAGTTAATCTTTTTGAGGAATTCTATGATTTTTAAGACATGTATGTATCTGTGTAACCACCCATGGCAATCAGGATACAAAACAGTTCCATTACCCCAAAAACCTCCCTCTTGTTCTACTTTTATAGTCATATCTCCCACTACCTCCAACCTCTGGCAACTAGTGATCTGTTCTCTATCACTATTGTTCTGCCTTTTGAGAACGTTATGTATGAAATCATATAGTATGATAGCTTTTAAGACTGGCTTCTCTTATTTAGTGTAATGCCTTTGAGATCCTTCCACACTGTATGCATTAATAGTTGGTTCCTTTTTATTCCTGAGTAATATTTTGTTCTTTGGATGTACCACAGTTTGTTTGTTCATCCATTAAAGGACATTTAATTTTTTCCAGTTTGGAGCAATTATGAGTAGAGCTGCTATTAACATTCATGAACAGATTTTTGGGTATACATAAGCTTTCATATTTTGGGGATAAATACCCAGGAGAGAAATCACTGAATTGGATGGTAAATGTGCATTTAATTTAATAAGAAACTGCCTGTGTTTGTCCGTTCTCATACTGCTATAAGGAAATACCTGAGATTGGGTAATTTACGAAGAATAAAGGTTCAATTGGCTCACAGTTCTTCAGGCTTAACAGGAAACTGACTGAGAGGCCTCAGGTAACTTACAATCATTGTGGAAGGTGAAGGGAAAGCAAGCATGTCTTGCCATAGCAGAGCAAGAGAAAGAGAGAGAGTGCAAGCAGAGGGGGTGAGGTGCCACACACTTCTAAACAGCCAGATCTCATAAGAACTCACTCACTATGATGAGAACAGCATGGGGGAAATCCATCCCCCATGATTCAGTCACCTTCCACAGGGCCTCTTCGCTGACATACAGGGATTACAATTTGAGATGAGATTTAGGTGAGGACATAGAGCCAAATCATATCACTGCCAAACCATTTTTATAATGGAGGAACCATTTTTTCATTCCTCCAGGAATGTATGAGGTTTTCATTTCCTCCACATATTTACTGGCACTTGGTATTATGCAAGCATTTTTTATTTTAGCCATCTGAAGAAATGAATAGTTGTTTCTCATAGCGATTTTAATTTGTATTTTCCTAATAGTCAATGACGCTAAACATCTTTGTATGTGCTTTTTTACTACCCCTTTGTCCTTTTTATTGAAGTTCAATCAAACTCTTTGCCCATTTTACAATTACAGGGTTTTTCTTTCTTTTTTTTTTTTTTTTTGCTTTAATATTATAGAGTTTTGAGAGTTCTCTATTACATGAATACAAATAAGTCATTTGTTCAATACATGTGACTTGAAAATATCTTTTCTCAAGCTGCAGTTTATCTTTTGATTCTGTTAATAGAGTCTTTCACAGAGCAAATTTGTAAATTTCTGATCAAGTTCAATTTATATATATATTCTTGTATGAATTATGCTTTTGGTGTCATAGCTGAGCAATGTTCCTCTAATCGAGGTCATGAATATTTTTTTCAAGTTTTCTTCTAAAAGCGTCATACACAGTTTTACATTTAGCTCTGTGAAACATTAGTAAAACATTTAGCTCTGTGGTCCATTTGGTGTTATATTTTTTATGTGGCATGAATTTCATGTCAAAGTTTACTTTATCTTAACTTATAGATGCCCGATTATGTCAACATTATTTTTTGAAAGCTCTGTATTTTTTCTTTTTAATTTATTTTTATTGTATATATTTAAGGTGTACAACACAATGTTTTGAAATACATACACATAGCGAAATGGTTACTGCAGTCAAGCAAATTAATATATCCATTCTATCATAGAGTCACCTTTTTGTGGGTGTTTGGTAAAAAGCACCAGAAATTTACTCTCTTGGCAAATTTCCAGTACAAAATACAATATTATTAAACTGTAGCTGCCATGTTGTACATTAGATCTCTAGATTTATTCATATTATATAACTATAACTTTATACCCTTTGACCAATATCTCCCACATGTCTCCTCTCTGCATTAGTAACTGCCATTCTATTCCCTATTTCTATGTGTTCAACTTGTATGGATTCCACATATAAAGGAGATCATGCAGTGGATTTTGTTTGTTTGTTTGTTTATCTCTGGTGTGCCTCAGCATAATGTCTTCTAGGTTTATCCATGTTATCATAAATGGCAGAATCTCCTCTTTTTTAGGGCTGAATAATATTCTATTGTATGTATACCACAATTTCTTTATCCCTTCATCCACTGATAGACACATAGATTGTTTATGTATCTTGGCTGTTGTGAATTATGCTTCAATGATCATGGGAATGCAGATATCTCTATGAGGTACTGGTTTCATTTCCTTTGCATATGTAACCAGAAAAGAGATTGCTAAATTATATGGTAGGTTTATTTTTATTTTTTTCAAGAGACCGCCATACTATTTTCAATAATTATTTTATAAATTTACATTCTCAAGAACAGTGTACAAAAGTTTTATTTTCTACACTCTTACTAAAATTTATCCTATTTCTCTTTGATAATAGTCATCCTCACAGGGGTGAGATGATATCTCATTGTGGTTTTACCTTTTATTTCCTTGATGATTACTAATGTTGAGTACTTTTTTATATACCTGTTGGCACCCCTTTATAAACCTTTTGGTAATTTTTATGTCTTCTTTGCCTATATGTCTATCAGATTTTATTTTTTATTTTAAATGCAGTTTATTTATTTATTTATTTACTTATTTATTTATTTATTTTTTGCTATTGAATTATGGGAGTTCCTTATATATTTTGGATATGAGGCCCTTGTCAAACATATAGACTGAATCTTTTCTCCCAATACATAAACTGCCTTTTCATTTTGTGGAATATTTCCTTTGCTGTGCAAAAGCTTTTTACGTTGAGGTAGTCCCATTTGTTTACGCTCGCTATTGTGGCCTGAGCTTTAGGTGCAGTATCCAAAGAATCATTACCAAAGCCAATGCCAGGGTTCTTTCCCTTATGTTTTCTTTTAGCAGTTTTACAGTTTCAGGTCTTGCATTTAAGTCTTTAACCCATTTTGAGTTGATTTTTGCTCATTTTATAAGATAAGGGTCCAATTTCATTCTTTTGTTTGTGGATGTTCAGTTTTTCCAACACCGTATATTGAAGAGACTGTCCTTTTCCCATTGTATATTCTTGGTGTCTTTGTTGAAGATCAGTTAACTGTATATGTTTGGACTGACTTATAGTCTTTCTATTACATTCCATTTGTCTATTTACCTGCTGTCTCTCTCACTCTCTCTCTCTGTATATATATAGATATAGCTATATGTTCTATTATATATCTATATAATATATATTCTAATATATATGTATATAATATATATTCTATTATATAGGTATATAATATATATATTCTATTATATTCCATTGGTGTGTTTATACCAGTGTCATATTGTTTTGATTATTATTGCCGTGTGATACAATTTGAAAGCAGGAAATGTGATGTCTCCAACTTTGCTTTTCTTTCTCAAGACTGTTTTGGCTATTTGGAGTCTGGGGTCTTTTGTAGTTCCATATAAATTTTAAAATTCTTTTCCATTTCTGTAAAAAATGCCATTGGAATTTCGATGGAGAAGGTGTTGAATCTATATATGACTTAGTAGAATGAACATTTTTATAATAATTATTCTTCTACTCCATAAATATGGCATATCTATTTATTTATGTCTTTTTCAATTTATTTAATGTTTTATAATTTTCAGGATACAGATTTTGCACCCCCTTGGTTAAATTTATTCTAAATTAATGTATTCTTTTCTTGTTAATGTAAATGGGATTGTTTTCTTGACTTCCTTTCTGGATAGATTATAACTGATGTAAATAAATACAACTGATATTTTTTATTATTTATTTACTTATTTATTTCGAGATGGAGTCTCGTTCTGTCATCCAGGCTGGAGTGCAGTGGCACGATCTCGGCTCACTGCAACCTCCGCCTCCCGAGTTCAAGCAATTATCCTGCCTTAGCCTCCCAAGTTGCTGGGACTACAGGCGCATGCCACCATACTAGGCTAATTTTTGTATTTTTAGTAGTGACAGGGTTTTGCTATGTTGGCCAGGCTGATCTCGAACTCCTGACCTCGGGTGATCCACCTACCTCCGCCTCCCAAAGTGCTGGGATTATAGGTGTGAGCCACGTGCACGTCCTACAGCTGATATTTTTAGGTTGATTTTTGAATGCTGACACTTTATTGAATGTGTTCATTAGTTCTAACAGTTATTTTTTGGAGGATTTAGGGTTTTCTACATATGAGATTACATCATCTGCAAACAGAGACAATTTAATGTCTTCCTTTCCAATTTAGATGATTGTTACTTTTTTTTCTTATCTGTTTGATCTTGCTAGTACTTCTTTACTATGCTGAGTAGATGTGGTGAGAGTGGGCAGCCTTACCTTGGACCAGATCTTAGAGGAAATGATTGTAGTCTTTCCCCATTGTAGTTAGCTGTGGGCTTTTCATAACTGGCATTTATTGTGTTTCAGACATTTACTTCTATACCTATTTAATTGAAAGTTTTTATCACGAATGGACGTTGAACTTTATCAAATGCTTTTTCTGCATATATTAAGACAATCATGTGGTTTTATTATTCATTCTGTTAACATGGTGTACCACATTGATTGGTTTGTGTATGTTAAACTACCCTTGCATCCCAGAGATAAATCTCATGTGGTCATGTCCTGAATGCTGTTTGCTAATATTCTATTGAGGATTTTTACATCTATGTTGACCAGAGATATTGACCTGTAGTTTGTTTTTTGTTTTGTTTTGTTTTGTTTCCCCCATGATATCTTTCTCTGGCTTTAGTATGAAAGTGATGTTGGTCTCATATAATAAGTTGGAAGTATTACCTCTATTTCAATTTTTTTGGAAGAGTTTAAGAAGTATTGGTATTACTTTTTCTTTGAATGTTTGGTAGAATTCAGTCATAAAGCCATCTGGTCCTGAGCTTTTCTCTTTTTCTCTTTTCTTTCTTTTTTTCTTTTTCTTTTTAGAGATGGAGTCTAACTCTATTGCCCAGGCTGAAGTGCAGTGGCATGATCATGGCTTACTGCAGCCTCAAACTCCTGGGCTGAAAAGATCCTCCTGCCTTGGCTTCTCAAAGTGCTGGGATTACACGTGTGAGCCACTGCACCTGGCTTTCTAGGAGTTTTGGGGTTTTTTTAATTGCAATTTTAATCTACTTATTATTAGTCTATGTGAACTTTCCATTTCTTCTTGATTCAGTCTTGGTAGATTGTACATTTTTAGAA